>NC_135497.1:107320164-107592664 GCF_052857255.1 Amblyomma americanum
CCTCTCTCGAAAGAACGAGGCCCCTAAGCTTTGACAGGGGCCTGGGCATAGCACGAACTAAAGCTCGAATGTTCCTTAAAAAACAAAGAGCTGCAGGAACAGGGACCTTCCCAATGGGAGACTACTAGTGACTGAACGTCGTGCGCGGCGCAGTCAGTGCAATTCAGGCGCCGAATTGTCGTGCTGTGCACAGTCTAACTTGCACCTTGACACCATTGGCTGTGCTCCGGGATCCGCGTCCGGTGCGCCCGTTAGCTATTGTGCGCAGCCGTCGAGTATATAGCGTTGATTGCCGACTGGTGTGACGTCAGGTCCCGTGTTAGCTGCCACGCGACAAGGACGAGCGAACCGAAAACTGGCGCGACTTTTGACGCCCAGGGAGCGTGACGCTGAGCGGACGTCGGCGCGTTCGCCGGTTGGGGGGCACCCGGGTTAGTGTGCTTGAACGCCGAGCCCGATTCGCGCCGTCCCGTGTCACAGGAAGCCGACGCGCCAGCCGTCTGGCGCGGCGGGCCTTCTTCACGCGTCGCGGAGCGCACCGCCCAACGCTGGCGAGTCTGCCGGCTCGCTTGGGTGCATACGGGGCTCCGTTGTGCGTGGCTACGCTAGCTTATTTTCGGCCCGATATTCCGGGCGGATTATAAACTGGTTTTCGGCCCCACGGATACACCGCGTTATGCAACCGTTTCAGTTTATTTTTGGGCGGTTAAGTAAAAAGGGCGTCGCCTTCATCGGCGACCACAGCCGTATACGAAGGGGCCCGCTTTATACGCCCCGAAGACTCTATAAAAAGTGCGCGTGTGTGATACAAGGGCTTAGCTAGCCGGTTTTCGTTAGCGTTCAATGCTATCTGAGCGGATCGGTAACACTGGTTCCCAGGCTAAGTGCCGACACTGGAGTGACCGCTTTCAGTCCGAGCTCATGCCTATACGTAGGTCAGCCTTGCCATCGGCCATTCCGCTGCCCGTGTTCGGAAGTGCGACGATACCTCCCGTAAAATTTCCCGTGCTTGCAGGCGGACGCGTCTTTCACGGGGCATGCTTGCCCGCGGAACTCTACCCGCGGAAAGCGCCCCTCGAGATCACTTTCTGCGGGGGTAGCTGCTGCTGGCGGCAGCTGACGAAGTGGCAGCTGATAATGATGTGCAGAGCCGAGCGGAGGGCGCGCAGAAACGAGGGGGCGGCCGCTGGGAATCGAGACCGCCTGTGCACGCGCTCTTCATGCAGCGCCCGTGCGTGTGTATACGGTTCCTGAATCCGAAATTACTCGTGTGTTGACGAAGCAACGAGGAAACGATGAGATGCGTTTTATTTGTAGTCCAGCGGGGTAGAAATAGCCGAACCTGCAGCTGAGCATTTCAGTATCGAGCGTTACAAGCGCAGCTGGATTTGAACTTGAGCTTGTAATTTGTGAGAACAACGCTGCGCAGACATTGACGAGGGACGAAATGGCCAATACGGCGCTGCTTTCCGGAGTGCGTTGTCACGTGACATTGTTGGGTGGGATTGTAGAATATGACAAAACGTATTTAACGTCTGATCTAAACAGTAAAGCGTATGTATCTGCTTCTAATAGAGAAAGAGAGATCGCTTTTTTTTTTCCCTGCAGTGAAACGCCAGTATCTGATATGTGCTTTAGATGGAAACTAATTTTGCTTCTGGGTGTGCGATGCACCGCGGAGGCGTTTACTGGCGCGCTTCTGGCGTCCATGCGTTTGACAGGAGGTGTATGCACAAATCGCGTTTGACTGTAGTTGGGAGTCGTCTCTCTTGTTCCTCGTATCTGGGAGCCGTCGCGCGTATGTAGTGTTCCAGAGGGAAGCCAGCGTGGCTCTATACGAGGGCACCAGACCCGTGGGCGGAGTAAATTAGCTGCCTTCTTCGGAAACCTTAGCAGTCTGCAGCGCACCGCTCGTTTCTGTGTCCTTGACTGTGCTGTTAATTGAAGTGTGCAACTCGGCCCTGGCTTTCAGGTGACTTGATGATGCGCTTACTGCCGCTTCCCAGCTGCCAGTCGTCTACATCTCCATCCAGCGTCGAGTTTGTGTAGAGCGCTCGAGTGACGCACTTCCCTGCATGCAAAGCGACACCTTGTCGGCCGAGCTGCTAAGTTCCAGAGGCAACACTTGCGCGAAAGTAGAGTCGCGAAAGCCTGCAAGCCATGCAGGTGTGCACGAGCACGTTTCATGAAAACCGTCAGCTGCTAATTTTTCTCACTATTTGCGAACTGCCAGAGAGAGCGCTCTAGGCCAAGTTTTGTCTTCTTGTGTACATTTGGCCTGCGTGTTTTCCGTTCGTGGTTCAAGTGTAAGATGGCACCTGAAAGCGAGGCGCGCAATGTGTCCTTGGACGATAGTGAAAACAGCGTCGTGGACGTCTTGCCTAACGCCCAGATGACTGCTGGTGTTGGCTGTTGTGATAAGTGTTGCTTGGAAAATTAGTGCCCGGTTTCCTAGCATCGACTGCGTGCAAGGTTCCCCCCCCCCCCCCCCTCCTTTTTCTTTCACGCATTACCTTTTTCTGCCTCTGTGTCAAGCACAAAGCGTATGTTATCAGCTTGATAAGGTTTTGTCAGGAACGCCTCGCGTAGGAAAAAGAATGGTTCGTGTGCGGAGTGCCGTGAACTGTGAAGTTTGCAGTGTAGGGCTAACCCGCGTGCTGTCGTTGATCTCTCCAGCACTCGAGTTACTAGTATAGGGTCATGGTTGAGGTACCGTGGGAGGCGCCCCTTGCTTCCCATGGGCACTGCTCCCGTGCGCCGACACACGCTCCCCAGAGTACGCAGTTTTGACCCTTGATCCGCGGCTATGTCAGATCATTGAGACTAAATAAGTGCCTGAAAACATTTGGGCCTTTTGTATCGGTAGGATAACGCAACCAGGTGGGAAAATAGTGTCGCCGCGATCTCTGCCTGACATACCCGCCACCTGACGATCCCAGGAGGCGTTCGCGGATAACTTTCGGCGCGAAATGATAGCGCTCTGTGCTTCGCCTGTTCCTGTATTACCGGGTGTTTTTAATTTTTTTTGACGTGTACAGATTTTTATTTGAAAACCTGCGTGTGCTGCGTCGGTGCGGCCTGTGCAGTTGGATTGTACAGCAAGGGGTACATTGTGTATGGGATAGAGCTCAATAATTAGACGATTAAGTAAAAGTAACTACTCAGCGGAAAAAAAAATTGTCCGGCGTCGGCGACCGTTTGAAGCCTCGCTGCTGAGCAGCCGGCCACCTAGGTCACGTGACCTTGTGGCGTCCTCACAACCTGCCCACCGGATTGTGAGCAAACTGCCCACAGTGGCAGGTGGTAGTTCAATTAATGATTGTCGCTCGGAAAGAGCAATCTGGGTTGCACAAGCCCCCACCGGTGGCAGCATCTACCATCGCGGGAAGTGGCGCACCGTTCAACCGCCGCACTACTGCGCCAGGAGTGGTAGGGGGGCTCCCGGGGATCTGTGAATGTCAAGAGTTACGAATCCCGCATATGGGGGTATTATCCCATTAACGCTATCTCGTCACACCCTGAAGGCGGAGCTTAAGTGCCTCCTCCAGTTTCTTTTATTTTTTTGATTTTGTGGGACAGTATTATATTCAGAAATTAAACGTCTTCAACAGCGAAGGTGAGCCTAGGTTTTAAATTTGCTTAATCGGCGATGTGTTTCGAAATATCGAACGTCAGAAATACGCATTTTAATGTTCGTTGAGTGGGCTTTTCCGCATTCACTGTTCATAAAATGGCGTCGCTCCGCGCGGTATCCTCGCCGAAGTCACGTTAACTTCTGCATCATCATATACATAAACTGCAGCTATGCATAAGAAATATCAGCGACGCCATTTTACAAATACGCAATGCGGGGAAACCAACACAGCGAGCTTTTCAAATGCTTATTTTTGACATTCGATATTGCGAACCACATTGCCGATTAGGAGAACTTGAAAAATGGGCTGACCTGCGATCTTGACAGCCGTCCATTTCGCAATATAGCCCTGACGGCTCAAATCAAAAATAAATAAGTTGATTGGTTAAGAGTCGATTTATTGAGCTTTATCACGTAAATAATGTCCGCCTTGCTGTAGAGTCCACCTGCAGAGACCCCACCGGCATACCTCTAATCGTTTCTGGGTGAACATCTGTCGACTTTGAGAAAGATCACCCGGCGAAATGAGTAGCCAGGCCGTGAGCTCATGGAGCGTGTCTGTGTGTGTGTGTGTAATGCAGCAGCCTGGAGCCAGGTGGTGAGCAGCCTGTTGAGCTCGGTGTTCAGCCTGGGGCTGGTCGCCTGCATCGTGAGCCACTACAAGATGGGCGCCCGGTCGTGGAGCGAGCGGCGCAGTCGGCCGGCGCCCCACGACCCGCAGCCCTACCAGCACGTGCTCCTGCCGCCCGTGCAGTCGGTGCGTCCCTCTTCTAGTAGAAAGGCTCTCTGTGCCTCTGCAGCAGAGGCTACGAGCCGCAGGCTGCCCTGTCTGGCTGGATCATGAGGCACAAGCCTTGCGCTCGTAGCTTGTGTGCTCCAGAGCCACAGAGCTGCCGAGTGTCGACCACGGATGCCACTGACGGTGCGTGTGGTGGTGTGCGCAGGCGCTGTACTCGTCGGCGAGCGCGGCGGAGCGGCAGCGCGCCGCCCTGGCCGCGGCGCGCGACGCCCAGGTCCGCGCGGCCTCGGTGCGCACCGACCTGGCGCTCGAGCTTCCGCCCACGGTGGCGCTGCCCGAGGAGCACCCGCTGGCCGGCAGCGTGCGGCTGCGCGACGCCGACCAGGAGCAGGAGCTGTACGGCGCGTGCGTGCGCGCGCCGCCCAACCGGACGGTGCGCGACGGGAGCCCGCCTTGCGGCGGCGGCGGCCGGCTGCGACGCGTCGTCGTGCGCTCCAACTCGGTGACCCCCTGCAACCGGACTGCGCGCTGGCACAGCCCGGACTGCCAGCGGCCCGGGGGCGTTTGACCCCGCGCCCCGCGCTATCTGTCTTTCAATGGGCCATGTGATACGCTTCAGTGCCTGCCCGCCCCCCTCCCTCTCTTTGTACAAACACGCCGCCGCCAGAGGGAAGAAGAACAAAGTAACGAAGGCATTGCCAGCGCCGCCTGCTGCCGCCGCCGCCGCCGCTGCTGCTGCTGCTGCTGCTGCTGCCCGGGGGACCACCCTCCCTGGGGTCCATGGTACAAATGTCTTCACAATTAACTCTCAAGCATTCCTAGTCATGTTGTTGCTGCGAGTAGAAACTACCAAATGGGCAAGAGAGTGCTTGAGGACCGGAGGACGACGTGTGCAGGTTTCCGCCGCCAGAGCCAAGCCCGTGTCTTACTTGCGCATTCAAGAAGCCTGTGTACAAAGGCCCACTCATTCTCTGCTAAATTGGATATGCACCAGCTGCTCCGAAACAAAACAACACTCCCACGCCCCCTTTTTTCTTCTCTCACACGTGTAACTACGTTAGGGACAAAAAGAATAAACTCAGTAGTGTACAAATCTTTTTTTGATAGACACACGTATACTCATGGGGTTAAGTATTGTTTTCAGAATTGGCTAACTTTTTATTCTTTTCGCCCACAAACATACTTTTAACCACTGCTCATAATTTTAAAGATAGCGTAGTCAAATCAAGCTTTTTTTTTTGTTAGAAAGTATCTCAGATGTGGTCATTGGACGCTCGGGCAGTGGCTTGAACCGTTGCACTTCTTTTGTGTTTAATTTTTCCTTCCTTGTGTTGCGCTTTGTCCTGAGCGACCTATGCTAACTGTCTTTGTTTTGAAACAGCCTTCGAGTTCAGCACGAATCACGATGCTGTTTGCTGACGCGCTACCAGTTGAGTTTGCCGGCAGCCGCAACTGACTCGTTGAAGGAAAACTGTTAGTCACTGGGGTGATGTCCTCCCCTGCGATAGAGCATTTGTGAAGATATTTTTCCATGATCATTCGCGCTTGGTTCCTGCAAAGCTCAGTAGGAAAAAGAGTGGACAGACTGAGGGGCAGTTGTTGCACACGCAACAGATGTGTATATATTGTCCAATGCCTATTACTTGTAGAGTTCACCAGTGTCATCATTACTGTCTATATTCATCATTAAAAATAACTACTGCTGTACTTGTTCATGAAATTCACAACTTGAGGCACATTACTGAGTGGCTGCAAAGTATTCCCTCATTTAAGCAGTCTGTGCTATACCATCTTGGTTACAGATATATTTCTCATTTGTGGTTCCCACGCTGAGTTGTACAGACATGCAATCCCTGGCCTCGCGGGGCCGCGGTTCGCGCCTCCCCCCTGAGCCGTGGCCCCCGCAGCTGCTGTGGCTCGCTGCTCCTCTTGGAGGTCTCGCGTAACGCTCTGTCCGGAGAGAAGTTGTCGTAGTCGTTGCGGAATAAAAACACTGCAGAAACGCCGATGTCTGGGTCGCATCAAACCAGCGCGGCGACTGTGGCGGTTAGTTGGGGCTCTTCTATGCAAGTCGCTCCCAGCCTGCGAAGCCTTCGTTTCCTGTATGCGGGACTGCAGTGTAGCGCTGCCTGGAAGCCGATGCAAACACAGGGAAATAAAGGGACTCCTCGCAGTGCGCCCCCACGAGTTGTGCGAAGAAGGGAACTACGCGGGCCCTGCTTCTTCTAAAGACCCGCGCGTGGTATTTATCTGTAGCGTATGTGTGTGTAGTCTACAGATTATGCCCGCATCCATCAGTTGCGATGGCTCCTCTTGTGGCGACAGATGTAGCCAAACAAAGCATGATTGACAGCACACCAAGGACTTCTGCTCGACGAATTGATGCTGCTGGTGCAGTGGCTGCTATGCAACGTTTTGTTTCCCTTGTTGACGCCACTATGTGTTCAGATTAGGGTGGCAGCTGTGTTTCCTTGTGCTGACACAGCTTTGGAAATGCAAAACATGGACTTTGCTTTTCATACCTCACTAGTCATGCGTGTTAACTTAGGTGCATACTGTGGTGTCGTGGCACAATAAAACTGGGCACGGGAGTACGGATCTCCAGCACTGCCCTGTCACCAGTGCTGCGCGCTTGCGCCACGCCACCGATTTGACAAGGCAGCTTGAACGAGGTATCCTCGGGCATTTGTAATTTCTTTTCCTTCGAAGTTTTTGAATTCCAGACTAACCACCTTCGAGTTAGAGGCTCGCGAACGAGGTTCTAATGCGGTCTTTTAGGGCTGTAAGGTTATTACTGCGATAGCATTTAGGCTGCCGTCGTGCAATTTCCTGTCTTCCTAACGAAATTCCCTATGTCGTCAGGGCGTCACGTGACTGCAGTTGACCATTAAGAGCATCGCGAAATTTGAAATTCCCCACGAAATTCTCCGATTGGTAGAGGTCGCGCGACCTTGTGATGTCATTGCAATCTGCCCACCTGTGCCAAATTCGACGCAGTTGCCACCTACCAACCGTGGCGCGGCGCGTGAGCCTTACGGGAGCTCGGGAAGAGCAACCGGGCTCTCGCAAGCCCCACCGGAGGCTGTGCTTGAAGCAGCCACCTGCCGGAGCAGTGGCGCATCGCTTAACCGCTGCACCACTGCGCCAGTAGGGGTACGAGGACTCCCCGCGATCTACGAATACGATTGAAATGGTCATGACGTCAACACCGCGTGACCACCAGTAGGCTAATCATCGGGCGCTGTCTAAGTTGAAAATGTGAGGATCCCCAAAATATGAAAGTTGCCGCCCCCTTCGAAAATGGATTAAGGTGGATTAGTGGGTTGGATTAGTATAATCCCATATAATCAAATGGGAGGTGCTCCAACATTCTAGAATGATATTCATGCATGCCATATAAGGGCAATGAAACCGGTTCTAACGAGTTTAGGCGGGAAAATCGCAAGAACAGTGGACTTTCATTGGACATTAGAGAACATTAAACTAAATGCTATCGCATGTTCTTGAGAATGTGGTTAAGCAGGCCCCCGAAGTTTTTTTGATGAATCGGCCAATGTCTCATCTCAGACCCTGTGTTCCGTTAACGACGTCTTCAGTTTGGACTGCTCGAACGCGTCCGATCACGAAGGAAATTTGTCTGCGCAACAGACTGTCCAAGAGATCAGCAGGGCTGTATAGTTTTTGGTGCGAACAGTAATGGCAATGTTCGTGAGCCGTAACCGGGGCGACTGTTAGAAGTATCCGTACGTTTTCTAACTGCGTGTGTATGTGTACGTGTGTGTGCGTGTGTGCATAACGTGCTCGTGGGAGACTGCGCTGATAGCGCCCGAACTTTCTTTCTTTTTTTTCGAGCTCCCTGACGGGCATTATATCTCGTCGCCCACGTGTGTGCGGCGAGGCTAGCTTGACGAGCGCGATCATGCTGCATTACCCTGGGGGTTCTCTCAGGCGCGTCACTTCATCCGCGCGAGCAAAGCTGCGTTTGCCGTTCGCCGAATCTGTCGCCCGAGCGGCAGAACTCTGCGTGTATGATGCAGCACCTTGTCCTGCGCATAGGTTTCTGCGGGCAGGGAATGTTACTAGAACCTTTGTAAGCTGCCAGAAGCGGTCGTTTTCGATGCTTTTAGCCCAGGGCCAAAAACTGCTCCAGCCGCCACTCGGAGCGAGCAAGGGCGCAGTGTGGCGTCTGAGGCTGTGCCCTCGCTGACCCTGCTGTGCGAGGCTGTGAAAAAGCAAGGTTGCACTTGGGACGCTTGTGGGCGCTAGATTCTGTGGCGAGCGTGCTTCGAGACGCACGTTCGGAAAGGTGCTTGTACAACTGTGTGACTGATGTATCCCCTGCACAAGGGGCCTGCGGTTGGTTACAAATAAACGGATAAACTTACGGCTTTTTTTCCCCAAGAGCGGCGCCGCCACTGTTCCGGAAGCTTCCGACGAAGGCATCGAAAACAGAGTGCCGGTGCCGCTCTGCAGTGCTGAGCCCCGGCTACTTGGTGCGTGGAAAGGGGCGCGAAGTGGCCGCGCGGTTGTTCCTAACTGCGGCGCTCACCGTGTCGCGAGCTAGGACGCTATACGGCGCGCACTTTAGCCGACGTTTGGAGGTATGGCATGCGCTTGTAGATTGAGTGCACACTTCTTCGCGAAAACAGTTCGACCAGTACGTACCGCTTGTGCAAAACGTGCCTCCCCGTTCACACATGCTTGCAAAACCGTCTGTCGTGCGCACTGTACGGTACGCCCGCATGGCTCCTATGCTCCGTTCTACGCGCAGTGCCATTGGTTTTCACTCACTGAGCCGGTTGGGTTAGCGTTTTTGAAATGGTTACACGAGCTTAGAGGGACGCAATGGTAAGCAGGCACGTATCCAAAGGGGGCCCCGAGGGGGCCCGGACCCAAACTCTGCCAACTGCCAGCGTGAAGAAATTACCTCGGGCCCCTCCCGAAAAAAAAATTTCTGGCTACGTGCCCGTCTCCCACCTGTATGTAGCGGCTGTACCGCATTGATTTGGTTCTCGACCTTGTAATCCAGTGACCCACTATACTGCGTAGGTCTGGACACATGTTCTAGACGGATAGTCGATGCGCAGCTTCCGACATGTTGCAAGCGCTGTTCCCTCGGGCAAGCCTCATCAAAGAGCAAGGCGTGGCTGCACATTCCGCCTTTCTCTTCGAAGGTTTGTCGGCCGCTTCCGAACGAGCCCTGCATTAGTATGTCGGAGCCCGAACGTATCGGCCACCCAGGCGTTTACATCGGGCGCAAGTTGCGTGCAGGCGCCATTGTTGACCATCGTGCAAAGGAGCTAAATCACAGTGCTTCATGTGAGGCGAGTCGCTTTTGAGCTTGCGTGTGCTGCGCACTCCGCTTGAATGGAGCCTGAAAAAGCCCTGAATAGCGGTGGCCGCTTCACGCAGGCTGCATGCACGTGCTTCTTTGACGTGCACACTTAGCCTGCTGACTAGACGTTCGTGGTGTGCTTGAATGATTATAAGTTCGCTCTCTGAAAATCGGTACTTTGTGGTAGCTGCCAGAGAAGCCCTGTACCAGCATAAAATTACTGGCGCCCCCTTTGAATATATAGAGACTAATTTACAGATTTAAACAGATTTTACTCGATTTTACCAGAACACTCCCCCACCGCCGAACTGATATCCAGAAAATCGAGTTAAACCAGATTGCTACGTGAAAGTCCGCCTTCAATCAAGTTATAGTTTTCCAGTGCACAAATCTGGAGATCCGCACCAAGATTAGCGCTTTATTCCGACCAGAATGTTTTCAGTCAACTGATTATTTTAAACCTCTTTTAACGTTTGCTATTCATAATGTGGCTCAATCTGAGGATAAGTTCGAAAAGTACGTCTCAGAAGTGAGAGGCCAAAACAGGTGCTGGAGACACATCGGCATCATTCTATCAAGCTCTATCCACGATAACGGCATCCTTCTCCAAAGCTCTTGTGCGTTAAAAATGGTCGCTGTGATGAATGTTTTTTCCAGTGTACAAAGGCAGACAGTTCATACACTGATGCTGAAGGGCTCCGCAGGATATGTTAATGTACGCGATGAAATAACTGCAGCATGAACGAGAAAGAAAATTACTTCATTTCCTAGCAGTTTTAGTTCAACCTATCATATGTGTTTTATGAACTAATGAGCAAAAGAGCCGATTTCATGTTCCAAACAAAAGCGGGCGCAGTAAAATGTCATTTGCTGCAGGAAACCTTCAGAAGAAGAAAAAACTGAAATTTTTATCTATAGCCCGATTTATACCCACGTTTGAGCTTTAAAAATTCCATTTTTACCCTCCGAATTCCTGAAAACGAAGGGCTTCATTTACATGGCGGCTGCAATACGACGCTTTAGAAAGTCGCCTGAGCAGTGTGTGTCTTGTGTCTGCGAACGGAGATGATGGAGCCTAAGCTACTTCCGTTGCCCATCTGGTTAGGTTGACCCAGGTTGTCGAGCCACAGTATGAGCCCAGTTCAACAGTAAAAAAGTTTTTCACTTGAACCTTGCAATCGGATTTCATCCTGGTTGCGCATGATTACCAGCATAAGAATGACACTTTGATAATAATACGGTGACATTGAATCTACATCGGAACGTTTCGAAGTGAGAGAGCTTGCAAGACTGCTTTTAGCCAGCCTTGTAGGTGAACTTATTGCTTTGATGTGCTTAAAGTAAAGAGACAGCTGGAGCGGTAGGTCGTCGAGAGGTGTGCAAAAAGACTGGATCATGTCGGAGCGCCATGTAGTCGCTTATTTGGCATGTTTCGTAAAGGAAGAAAAATGTGTAGAAACCGTCCTCGAACTAAATATCAAGATTCTAAAAGTGAACGCATGGTTAAGCTTTCGTTATTTTGAAATTCAATGCCGTGGTCTTCAGAAGACGCCGGCACAATCTGGTGCGCGTGCGACGAATCCAGCGTGCAATGTGAGTGCCGGCTAGTGGCCAGTTAGTAGCCAGGAGCAGCAGGCACCGCCAAGTGGGCGATAATCCAACTAGGCGCTCGGATGGCTTAGACTGCAGTAATTTTCCGTGCGACTCTCAAAACCGTCTACTATAAAACTGTGTCCCGAGACTGCATCTCTAGATTTCATTTTTGCTGCTGTACAGTTTTCACGTATACATTATCAGGGGGTTAAGGAGGAAATCGACTCGCAAACAGGAAGCATGCTCGCGACACAAAAACCAGCAGAACGGCACTAGTTATATTTATTCAAACAGTGGCGCCATTTTAAAGCTGCGCAGTGCTGTTTAGATCCTCAAAAAGGGAAATACATAAGGGAATCAAGGCATCGTGTAGGTGCGTGCGTACGTGTGTTTGTTTTGCAGCTGTGCACATGAAACACGGAAGGCTTCGTATACAAAGCGCTCTACATAGGATGCCAAGCTGTAAATCTTCGTGTTCAAAGCGGCATATTCTTGGCACCCTTCCGCGTTTCTGCGCACTGCGCTTTCTCCTGGAGCTGCCGTTGCACGCTGGGAATCGTACGCAGGTCTACGCTGGCCGTTTCGCTGCTGAAAGGGGCGTTGTCTTTGGACAAATATTCAACACGCAGCAGCATAATGCCAAGTGCGGTGCCCATGGCGTGTTTTAAGTATGAATTTGAATCTGTTACGGCGCGGTTCAGGTGTCCAAAGATATATGAGACAGATACTGCGCCATTTCCTTTCCCCAAAAACCAATTATTATTATTATTAATCTGTTAAGCTTCATACGGTTTTTTTTATAAAGTTAATACCATAATAACTGGTGGCCAGAATAACAGTTGTCTGTATCTTCACTGCGTAGCAGTTATGAAGAAACTTTATTTCGCTTTGCATCCGTTTCCGTTCGAAGTTAGTTGCAACGCGGTGATGCCAGTTCAAAAGTTGGCTGCACGTGCCTGTGCTGCAAACAGCTTGCGAAGTTTCCCACCTTAAACAAAAAGTCTTGAGTGTGAGGGACAAGATTGTTGCCACGTGTCAAAGACTGCCTTTTTCAGTAAGTGTAGAGGCGGCTGCTCAAGAAAATATTAACATTGTGGCTACCCTGAACGGCGGTGCTGAGGATCCAGGCGCAGGACACGGTAATCGAGGCACGCCAGGCACAGTATGTTGCTGATAAACTACACTAGAGGTCCAGCCGTAAACCGCTCAGCACCAGGGGACAGTGTACTAGAAGAGGCAGGTCTGCGCGCGGCAAATGCTCAGCATTGGGGTGCCTGTTGTCCCCGCCGCTAGCGGACGAAGCGGCGGCGCTGCAGTCGCCCACTCTTGAACGCAGTTGCCGAGTTCTTCGTCTGCAATTAATAACTGGTAACAGCTTTTGCGCCGCGTGCCTGGTGCATATAAAGGCAAAATATCTATTTTTGGTTGCGCAAACAGCGAGTAGGCCGTCGATGATTTAGGTTGGAAAATGCGTCCGTTCCCGAAATGGGCACGCGAACGCCGTGGCGCCATTGGCGACGCCGCCGCGGTCGAAAACTTGAAAGCGGGCGGGCCGCCACTGGCATCGCCGCTGGGGTCACGCGAAGATCCCCGCCTGCTGCACTGTTGATTCTAGTTCACTGTAATCAGGGGACCGCTGAGTAGTAGATGGATCTGGCCTGACACGGCTTGGTACGCACCTGTGGATTTTATTCGTTTCTGATCAAATTCGTTGTCTTCTAACGCCACAGCGTCCTTCTATTCTCAGGTGCCGAAGAAGTAGTGCGAAAATGCAGGACAAACGAAAAGATGGGAGTTGATTAAACATATTCTATTTATTCATGTCCGGAGAGCACATATAGCTAAAGCCATCACCGCGTTCGCAAAAACAGTGTAAGCCGTGTTACAGGGAAACCGCAGTAAACAAAGCGTCAGAAAAGGGAACTGCTTACGTGTCTTGCGCGTGGCACTATAGTCAACGCAGGAATCATTCACAAGGTCAGAGAAAGCTATTGCACTGTAATAAACCGAAAGAGCAGCGTCTGTGATCGGCAACAAAAGTCCTGCGCAGATCGGATAAAGTATCTGAAGATCATCTCTGCCACAATATTCGCAGCGAAGGAAGTCCCGCCTTGTAAAAAAAAGGGGGGGGGGAAGGGTCGTAGAAGGGTAAAAGTTATGAAAACAAAAATTGAAACCTCTGTATACCGTTAGAAGCAAATCGTAGCAGAGTCAAGATTCATGACAAAGGCACAGTCGAAAGCTAAAAAGGGAGCGAAAACCACTTAAAATGAAACGTATCAGTGAACAGGTCCGTCTTTCATGCGTCCTTCGAGATGCCGAAGCTTTTTAAGAATCAAGAGGCCGGAGGTCTACCTTCTCCTTTAGCGGAACAAAATGCTTCAGTGACCTCTCAATTCTGTCGTTGCTACGTGCTGAGCACCTTGCTTTCTGTGGGACCGGTTCGCCAGTCTGCCAGATTTGTTCATGCTAAAGCTATGTTATTTTGCTCTACCATTAAAACACCGGCTGTTATATATTAACGATCATTGCAAGGGAGGAGGATATCGTAGATATGTCTACTTCTGCATTCTGTATGTTTGACGGCTTGCTTCTCCGAGTAAGATTGCGACATAAGATTACGACAGTGTGCCTGCTGGCAAAAAGTAACATTTACAAATATAGGTACACACTGGACTCTCTAAGAAAGTCCAGTAACATTCGGTGGTGCGGCCCAAATATCCATTCTTCTATATCCGGTGGACGGCCTGGGGTAGGTCCGCACCGGGGCAGGTGTTTCTGCTGGATAGAACGCAAAAACGAGCAGGTCTTTAAAGCAAGTGTTTTGTGTCCGCCTCGCAGATAGGAGCGGGACAGAAGGGGCAGGAGTCACCGACAGGGCATGCTACTATGCGGACCATGATCAGGTCACCGCTGGGGTGAGGGCGACACGGAGGCGTAACCTTCGAAGCAAGACCTCTTCCCAGCGCTTAAAGCCGCCAGGGAGGTCGGAGCCACAAGGTGAAGAAGTGCTCCCGTGGCGCGCCGGGGTTTTTCTTTTTCTTGAAGGAGTATTGTCTCTGGAGAGGTTGGGGTCGCTTGAAGAGGACGGGGAGGAGCTGATTCGTGACTTGCTCCATCCACCAAAGCTTGTGTGGGGTGGGCATCTCGACGAATCCATCTTACACAGACCGTGAGGGAGAATTTTTCAATTATGTCCAGAATTAGCTGTGCCAATCAGTCGGTGTTCAGAACACGCCGCAGACTACGGATGGCGCCTGAGGAGTCTGTGAGGATGTCAAGGTGGCTTCTAGATGGTAAGAGTGGACAGATGATGCTTAATGCGTCCCGAATGGCCAACAGCTCTGCCTGTGTCAATGGCCAGCAAGGGGAGCAAGCGTATCAACATGTTCCAATTTGTGGTAACAATTCAGGGGAAGCGATAGCCGTGCTCACGTGACCTGCACTCGCACTAGCGTCGACATACGCCACGCGTCCCCGTAGTGAGGTTTCAATCGTAGACTAGACGCCATCCATCCCCACACTATAGGCTAACTCAGGTGGCAACGGATCGTGAGTGTATGCGATTCATAGGCCGATTGTCTGTAACTTGCTGGTAACGCCACGGTCGTCGTGACTGGCAGGAAACGATAGGCAACACAGAGCCGTCTTCCATATACAACCTTTGTCCGTAGAGTTTCGAGACTGGTTTATTTTCTTCTCTAGAAGTGATTCCCCAAAATAAATGTTGGTGCATATGTGTAGAGCCATCTTTTCGGGCTAAAGTTAGCTATTTATGGTAATTGCTGTGGCAGCCGCTAGATGGCACTACATGTAGAAATATACGTTGTCACTAGTCGTCTGCGCATTCTACTGTGAGTGAATGTGGAGAAATGGACGTCCACCTCGAACAGCGTGTAAACGTAAAATTCTGTGTGAAGCTTGGCAAGACAGCCACACAGACGGACTAGCTCCTTCGTGAGGCTTGCGGCAACGAGACATTATCGCGGGCGCGAGTTTTTGAGTGGCACAAGAAGTTCGTTTAGGGGAGAACGTCGGTGGAAGACGACACAAGGCAGGGACGCCCTTAAACCTCGAACTGAAAACAACGTGGCTCGGATCAGGGAAATCGTACAGCAAGACCGCACCATTACAGTCCGCATGCTATCAGATGCTCTCGACATTGGTAAGACAACATGCCACCAAATTTTGCGTGAGAACTTGGGGAAACGAAAGCTGAATGCCAGACTTGTGCCGCACTCCCTCACACAGGGCCAGAAGGACACGCGGACATCAGTGAATCACTGCTGAAGACGAAACATGGCGTTTTCAATACGATCCTCAAACAAAGAGGCAGAGCGCCGAATGGCGGTCCACAAGCTCTCCGGCGTCGAGAACGGTTCGGCGACAGAAGACCGACAAAAACGATGTTGATAGTTTTTTTTTTCGATGCCAGAGGTGTCATACACCACGAGTTCGTCCCACAACGACAGGCGGTGAATCAGGCGGTGAATCACGCATGTGCTCCAACTCATGCGTGATGCACTGCGACGCCATCGCCCTGACTTACGGGCATCTGGACAATGGAGCCTTCTACACGATAACGCAAAGCCGCACACTGCTTTTAGCGTGTCAAAATTTCTCGCCAAGCACAGCATTACTGTACTTCCCCATCCGCCATACTCGCCTGACCTCTCCCCATGCGATTTTTTCCTGTTTCCTCGTGTGAAGAGAGCCCTAAAAGGTCACTGGATGGGGAGCGTGGCGGCCAGTCAAGACGCCACGACAAAGGAGCTGACAGCCCTGCCAAAAGAAGCGTTTTCCAACTTTACAAGACCTCAAGAAGCGTTGGAAGCTGTGTATTGACTGCAAGGGAGACTATTTCGAAGGGATGCTGCACAAATGATTTCAATGTTAAACGCATTCTTTTTAATGGACTCAGTCTCGGAACTTTACGGACAAAGGTTGTACTTTGCGAGAGCTGCGGCTTCAGGGATATTGCGGCATTTTGTGCAACGTGCTTGACGATGCTGGTGAATCAGTTCGTGAAGTGTGTTTATTTGCGCCTCGGCCTGGAGGGCGTGAATTGGGGTAATTTGTGGGACGCCCGTAATAACACGCACTGCAGCTCGATTGATCGATTCCAAGCGATCCCACTCCGCGTGTGTCATGTGCTGGAATTGGGCTTGGTAAATCGATCTTGGCTGTAGCACAGAACGTATGAGGAGGCGGGCGATGGTGGACGTGGCACCACCTCACTTCTGATGAGATGCAGCATTTGGGACGCCTTCTGGCGTGCTGTGCGAAGCCAGGGGATTGCGGAGCCGGAATCATGCAGGTCAAGGCGGAGGACTCGGAGTGAGGTGAGGACTGGAAATCATTTCCGTTCAGATAAAGGCTGGTAGGGGTGCTGTTAAACACACGGTAGCCACGCGCGTTCGCGATGGGAAGCAGAGCAGTCTTTTGGAGCTTTAACGCGAGTGCTACAAAAGAACGCCATTGATCTGTAATTGTTAGAGGGAGCTGTAAACTTGTGGCTTGAGTTTGGAGAGATGGATGAACGGACCAGACTGTAATGTCATCCGCATAAATAAGTGCGTGATGGTCAGCAATGTCGCCCAAGCGCCATGCCAAAGGTAGGAGGCAAATGTTGAAAAGTGGTGGAGCCAGCACTGACCCTTGTGGTGCACGACAATGTGGCCGAAAGGATCCCACATTTTCTTTGTTGATGCGGATGGCGAATTCACGAGATGCAAGAAAGGTGTGAAGAAAGGAGCACATGTTGGCGGGTAAGTGGATCCAATGTAGCACTTCAATGAGGGCAGCATGACTGATATGCACTGTAAAAAGAAAAGAACAAAAAGGGAGTAAGCTGTCCTCTAGCGCGCTCCCGCTTACAAAAGGCAGTGAACTAGAGAACAGCTTACTCCCTTTTTGCTCCCACATAGGCGTATTCGTGTTTAGAGTTTGGCGATATGCCTTGTGCACATCCATGCCGAAAACTGTCCGAATACGGGTCGATCGACCACCGATCAGAATCATAGAGGATAAGTGATCTAGGCCATCCTCTGCGTCAAGGTGTGGGCGAACGCCAATCTGTGACGGATGAAAAGTGATGTACGTCTAGCCGCCACTGCAGACGGCTCGCCAACATACGTTCCAAATTTTCAAAAAGGTGACGTGAGAGAAATTGGGCGAAGATTGGATATGTTGTCCTGAGGCTTTCCGGGCTGTTGGATGGCGATGATAGCTGCTTGCAGCCATTTCTCAGGTACCTCTCCTGACTGCCAGGCTGCAGTGTTTAATGTACCGAGGACAGGTGCCAAGCTGTATTAAAACACCTCATATGTCACTCCTTCAGGAACAGGGGCAGTCTTCAGTTTTGCTTGATCTATTGCAGCGATAAATTCAGCCAAAGGGAACGAAGAGTGCATCCCAGGGATGACATGTGCAGATGGAAATGCTCCTGCATTCGGTGGAAAGATGAATGGGGCGGAGACCACAGGTCGCTGCGTGTCATAGCTTGGAAATAACGTCTGCTCCTGGTCAAACGCAAATACATCTGGGGCTTTTCCCGACGCGAGGCGCGCGCTGGAAGCCGGTTCAGGGGAGTGTCCACTGCCTTGCATTGCTGGGAAAGTTCTCCAGATGGAGGCTGCACTCGTGGTTGGACCCAGCGCAGAGCACCACGCTAACCAGTGCTGGCGCGAGAGGCGGCGTTCGTGACGTCTGGCTGCAGCTGTCAGCTGACGGTTGCGGAGCTGAGCCTCCATGAATTCCGGGTGTCGGCTGGCGTGAACCTCTGCCTGGAGACACTGCGCCCAAACCTGAAGGCGCCGATGATCGGGTGCTGGACGAGATTCCTCGACCCGTGGTGATAAGGTGGCTGTGTCGACCGCCGCTTGCAGCATTGGGATGGGGTTGCGAACAGGGCCGAGCGCGTCCCTTGCTAACGAGGCACGAAACGCGTCCCATTGAATCACCCTGCACTGGCGACGAAAGCGATGTGGTGCGTGAGGGGTGAGGCCGGGCCGAATGGGATGGTGATCACTCCCCAGCAGACCGGTTCGCGATGCCCGAACCAGGCCAGGTCCAATGAATGCGGCGGCAATGCGTGGGTGGGTGCTGCGTCGTGTAGGCATGGATACGTGTGGATAGCCTTCGGTGTGTCGTGCTTATTTTTAACGCAACATCGCTGTCATGCAGCGAAGCTGGCGTTTGGTGCACCAGTTGTCATGCGGGAAAGCCAGCCTAATGAAAGGAACGGCGGCGCAAACAAGGACACTGCACCAACTCGCTCCTCAGGCCGTTAAAGCCAGTCTAGTTGACTTAAAGCTTGCGGCAGCTGTCTTCGCTCTCTAAGCTACTGAAGGCGCCGCAGAAATCAAATGCACCTTAATTTTTAATCGAGATTATTTTCTTTATAAATTACCGGTAATAGGAGTAGATCTCTTACCATAGGCAGTGGCTAGTTAAAAAGCATCGACCACTGCGACTTTAGTAGGGAGCGCGCCAGGCTTAGCGACATCCGGCGAGCGGCGCGCTGACAACACGCCGGTGGGCGGCATGTCGCTGCAGGAAGCGCGCCGCGCTTTGCGGGTACGTGCGAAGTGTTCACGCTTCTAGGTCACAGATAAGCTTATATACTGCCATGTTTTGTATATCGAATTATCGGTATATCGAACTATTTTGCAATCCTGTTCGAGTTCGATATGTTCGGGATCGCGTGTATTTCTCTTCGAGGGCCCAAACTAGCACGCTGTGATGGCCCATGAGGTTCGCTTACCTGAACTCTAGTTCACTCTACCTGAACTTTCCAGGTGGTGCGGGGGTCCAACCCGATCATCTTGTGGACGCAATTCTACTGTGATATAACCACATGTCAACGAACTGCTTATCTCCGTATATCGTTATGTTTATGGAATGCTTTAACAGTGCCACTAACCATTATTTGAGCTAGCGGCCCTCCTTCAAGCTTGGCAGGGACGTTTGCAGTACGCAGACGTATGGTCCGCGCGCTCGGCTCCGCGGTCACGGACCCGATCGCGAGTGGGTTGGACCAGGCTGTGGTTGGATCCACCCACGGACGTACGCTCTAGATCGTGCGTGGTGGGGACCTGTTCTTTTCCTCTCTCCCCTTCATGGCGGGGTTCAGGTGTCCACCCAGAGTGAGACTGTTACTGCGCTTTTCCTTTTTATAAAGTTGAATGGCGCAAGGGAACGAATACAGAGACAGAAAGAGCGCCTACTACCAACTGAGTTTATTGCGGAAAACACCACCTTTATATGCCATACATTATCACCATCAGTGCGTTATCATAGCCGGGACAAGGTAACAAGAAAATATATGTACAGAAAAAGATTACATTTAAGCATAAAAGCCAGAAAATTGCTACTCACACAACAAGGCATGAAAAATTTACGAACATGATAACAAGACTGGATGACAGGATCTACACATGACCATCTAAAAAATCCATCCTTGCGCCATTCAAAAATCCCTTGCGCCATTCAACTTTATGATGAACCAACTAGTCCAGCAGCAAGTACTTCTGCTTTACCTTTCTTCATAACGTTCTCCTCTTCCTCCCTCAAGCTTTGGAGGCGAGAAACGATAGTGCACTGAGGAGAAAATAAGTGGATTATTGGTAAATGTACTATCGGGGACAAAAGTCTCCAGGACACGGGAAAAGCGACCTAGGCGCATAGGTGTCACGCCTGCTAACGAATATCTTGTTTCACTGCCCTACATTCGAGCGCGTGAGTCCGACTACCACTTCCACAAGTTAGGCTCGGATGAACCGCCTAATAACGGAGCTATAGTCTCTGGTTCCCGGTCATGCGTCCTGGATACTTTTGTCTCCGACAGTGCACGTTGCGCACACTAACTGGCATTAAAAAGCTCAATACAGAAATCCACAAATAGTTTCTAGGGCAACTTAATTAAGATTCATGGCATATACTTCCCATGAAACCCGCGGTGGCTGAAAACCTATGTATGGAACCTCCTGTGCACCGCAACGCCAGATTTGCCTTAGAATGCTGCTTGCAACGATACGGGCGAGTTTGCGCAGTTATGCCAGGTGCAGAGTCATATAGACACCAGCGCGCCGTCACCGCCACCAAGATACCGGGATCCGCGCGCTTCAGCGCTCCGTATAGTCGTGCGTATCGTATTCCAGTTTTCGCTGTGGTAGCGACGCATGCTGCGCCACGATTCACTCGTAGTGTTGTGTGCTTTCGTTGATTACTTTCGCGGGAGCAGTGCCTCGTGGCGTCAGGTCCCCACGTCCAGTCAGCACAACGGCGCAGACCAGCTGCTCGTCCCTCCACTGAGCTCGCCATAGTTGCTGCTAGCGCCATCGCAGTGAGCGGGCAACGCGTGGCAGCGGTTTACAGTATGAGCGGCTGACAAGCGAATGAAGTGTCCCAGGTGCGTTCTCAGTAAATCACAAAATATCTGTATAGACCTTTTCCCTGCTCACAGCTTGATTGAGTGCGCGTGCGTGTTGGACTGTGCGGCGCATGCGCAGTAGATGCCTGTATGAAATCTGCCAATCGGAACGTTGCTGGCACAGTTCAGTGGTGAGATGGTTGCGCTCAAAAAGGCAAATGTGAAAAGGTCTGTAGTCAATGGGCCATTTCTAAAAGTCGCGTCACAACGCTAAGCATTCTGGCAGCTGTACTTATGCCCAGCGTGTACCGGAGCCGCTTGTGGCGCACGGGTATGCATGCGCGACAGTCTTGCACATAACGTCGCGCACAGGCGCACGAATTAATTTCCGCCAGGAAAAGTATGAATGCAATTAACGTGGCGCTACCACATTCTGAAGCATACACAACATCGAGGTTTTGGCCTCCCTCGGGAACCGAGATGGGCCTAACTTGATTGAAGTGCCTTTAACACGCTTTGCAGGCAGTGACTCTAGTTTAAACTAAAAGGAAGATTAGTTTAAACTACAGAAACAAAAAAAAAGCTGTCGAGGAAAGGGTTAATGTCGTTATGAATCGATTTTCTGTGCAGGGCGCTTCAAAAGCCTCAAACGTTAATAGCTCTATATTAAAAAAAAAAAAAAAACATGCTGAAGCTTGCGCACCTTGATTGTTTTCATTCCATGCATGGAAGACGGAAGTCTAATAGCGCGATGGGCTGTGTTGAAAATGTAGGTGTCGCTTAAATTGTTAATACTCGCCACTACACAAAAAGGCCCGTGGGCGGCTTAACAATAGATAAACGCTTTTCAGCGAACAATGCCTCCGGCACAGCGGACCGAAATATTGACCGCGTGCGTTCCCTCAAAAGAACCGAGACACCTTTTTTTTTTTTTTTAGGCTGGAAAGTATTGAATTGCGTCACACAACGGATCAGATTATGAATGAAAACGATAGGCTAGATGGGGTCGTAATACAATTTTAAACTGTGAGCCTGCCTATTCTGGAAACCAAGCTGCTTTATTTTTACAGTATTCGCGTGGAGGTATTTTTATACAGTTCGTCCTTTTTGTCGGTGACTCTTAAAAAACAGTCGTTCAGTGCGAAAGGCAAATAAAATATGAACTCACAAATTTCACTTCGAGTATATCGTATAAAATGTTGCCGCCGCAGAAGGGCGTCATGAAACAGATATACAGACTGATGTTCACGAAAAAGACGTGAACGTGTAAAATGCAGGCATAACTTCAAGGCATGAAAGGGACTCGGGCTGACTCATACTTTGTTTATGAATTAGTTTCTTGCTTTGAAAGTAGGGATATATCAGAATAACGATTTTCAAAACCGAATACGAATCCAAACGGAATGTTTTGCGAATAATTTTCGAATAGCATTCGAATATCGCTGTATTAATTATGCGATATGTTTGAAATAAAACGAACCCCCCACCCACACAGCTGCTGAGCCTAGCGCGAGATCTATCGCGACCGCGGAAGCCGCATTACGATGGAGGCGAAATGCAAAAACGCTCGTGTGCATGTGCGATGTCAGTGCGCATCAAAGAACACCAGATGGTCAATTCGGAGCCCTCCGCTACGGCGTCTCTCACAGCTCGTGCGCAGCTTTGGGACGTTGAACCCCACATACCTTACCGTACCGTACCACAACACACTATTCCATACCACACCATACCACACCATACCACACCATACCGTACCATACCACACCATGCCATACTATTCCATACCATACTGTACCATACCGTACCACACCATGCCATCCACACCACACCATACCGTACCACACCACAACCATGTCATACCATACGGTGACGTGCCATATCATGTCATACCGTACCGTACCATACCAAAGCATACCACACTACACCACACCATGCCATTCCATACAGTACCGTACCATACCACACCGTGCCATACCACACCACACTGTACAATACTGTACCATGCCACAGCATACCATACCGTACCACGTCATAGCGTACCATTTAATTCAATTCAATTTTATTTTCCCATGTACACATTGTGAGGGTCGAGGGAAAAAAAGACAAATTGTGGCTTGACATGCCCCTCGGCCCCTACATTGCAGGACAGCAGGCAACATGCAAATTACTTACATTAGTAACGTCGCAAAATGCAAACAATGGTTGTCAAGGACGGTTGGCGCATCATTAGAAAAAACAATAAGGTATGAAGCGCACACAAAAATGATAAAAAACAGAAAAATATACTTCATAGAAAAACAGATCTTTGGTTATTCAAATCAGGTCAACACTTTATGGAACGAAAGAGATAAAGAAGCAGTGAAAGCATGGTGCAATCTAAAAAGTAGCACATACATCATGTATATCTTTGCGGCATGCTCGTGATACATCAACTTTTGGAGCATGAAACTTATTTAAAAGACGGGGCAATGTGTTTTCTAGGCTATATATGTACCATATTGTGCGGCATGTTGGGATATGCCATAGGTCGCTGTGTCTGCTAGGGTAAACTTGTACATTTGAGCGAAAGGTGTGCTGTGTCACGCAAGTAATTCACATTTTGTTTTGTGGCCTTCTTATATCTTTCAGCCAGCCTATAGCATTATACATTTCAGATATATTTACGGCATTGCACTGGTAGAATAAATCGCCGTACCATACCGTACCACACCATGCCATACATTACCGTTCCATGCCACAGCGTACCATACCATGCCGTACCGTGGTGTATCACACCATACCGTACCATTGTCGTACCACAGCACGCCATACAGTACCATGTCATGCCACACCATACCGGACCGTACCACACCACGCCATGCCATAGCGTACCTAACCGTGCCATACTACACCACACCACGCCATACCACACCACACCATCATACAGTACCATGCCGTACCATACCACACCATGCCATACCATACCGTGCCATACCACCCGACGAACGGAAAGAAAAAACGCTCACTATTTTCCCTCTACCGCTTTCCGTCTGATAGTGAGAACCAAAATGCTCTTAGAGGAACAAAGGATAGAAGTATGAATAAAAAGGCTTCAGGTGGAAAGCAGAAGATACGCAGCAACTGTCTCTCGCATGGAGGACACCTCAGCCTTCCCGTTGTGGGGATAGTTGGGCTAAAAAAAAAAAAAAACGAGCAAGAACATTTCCAGAATGAAGGATTTTCAGGGTTGCTTTTTTTTTTTCGAAATGAGTCTAGTCCACCAAAACGCAAACTGAGGAAAACGGGATAGTTTGTGAAGGGCTATCAAAGCTGTTATATAACATGCTTTACATGTTAAAGTAATATGCTACAGCGCGACTCAATGAAAAATTATGCAAATAATTTAGTCAATATCAATATCTAAACTTTGGATTTGGCTCTTTTCGATGTGAAACTCTGAATTTGACCCAGTTATTTTTTCAGAAAACTGTTTCTATGGTTGTTTTCGAGCTCTGTTTAATAGTACTTAAAAATTATGCTGTGAATTCAGCAGCAGAACAATTGCATCATTCATTGTGTGCAATCGGGATCTGCTGTGCTTCAACACGAGCAAGTAAATACAAATCACGGGCGTCTGTCTGACGCGACAACATTGTTTTCAATTGTTCACCCTTTTCTATTGTTCACTAGCTACGACATATAAAAAATAGTATATATTTTACTTCGCTGTAGCATTCTACTTTTATCAGCAGTAGCGACCTGGTAGACTCTTGCGAGAGTACAACGGCTAATACTGTCCTTTCTTGTCTTCCTATGTTATTTCGATTGTCATAATGAATTAAGAAAGCCACTGCCAACCAGGCCAACTGAGCGCTTCAACTACACTGTAGCAGAGGCGCATCCTTGCACAATCGGCGACGGGGAAAATGATCCCATCGTTATCGCCGTCTTCTGGATTCTGATCTTCCGCCGACCTATTTATATTGTCACGTGGTGGTGACGGCAGTCCGGCGAGCAGGAAGACAGCGAAAAGGCTTCCAAAGGAAACTCTTTAGGGGCTGCCTGGCACCCACAAAAAGCTGAATGACTCGGCGGCGGCGTAGTAACAAGCGTGATTGGCGGTCGTCGAATAGAATGCCCGCAATTTATAGCTGACACCGAACTTTTGAGATAAGGCTTGCAAAGTAGTAACAACAGTCTCTAACAACGTAGAATCAGTTCCGCCTGGCTGCGATAATTCGAGATAAATATGGTCGCATCTTGCGTCACAAACAGTGATAAATCCGTGTGCCGGCGGCATTGAGCATGAGCAGCCGATGAAAGGTAGCGCTTGGAAATGAATCAATGAAACCAATCTCGAAACAGTCTGACCTATGCGGCTGAGGCTGACAAAGAAGGTTCTCACGAGTGAATGTGGCTCATTTCGATCCGCACAGCTAGAAGCAACATGAGAGGGAACATGCGAGCGCGTGGCCTCCACGCTTCGCACAGCGCTGCCGTCTGCGGCCGACGAGAATGGGCGGCGCCATGGGCATGCACGGAAAAAAGCAGCGGGCCATGCTTGCTGGGCATGCACCTTTCCCGCCGATTCTCGCCGCATCTCGACGCCAGCGGTCCGGAAAGTGTGGCGGCCACGAGCTCCCCTGTTCCCTCTCATGTTGTTTCTACCTGTACGTACTTACATCAGCAGGATCCTGCTCATTTCTGATTTGACAGAGGATCTGTGCGATGGTTTTTAGGTGTTATTGGGCACCTTTCGTTCTTACCGCTTTTCCAAACGTAAGATTAATCGATGAGCTTTCCATTACAACAAAATTTGACTTAGTTTCTATTCCTGAATTTGGCTCATTTCGAAAAAAAAAAACGAAAAAAAACTTAATTTGTTTATGTGCTTGTCGCGGTTGCTTGTGGGGATTAATGTCCCGAACTTGCACATGGGGCTATGGGGGACGCCGTGTATTGGAGGGCTCCAGATTAATTTAGATCGCAGTTGCGTTCCTTTTACCCCTTTCTCTTCTTTGATGTCAGCCCGAAGCCCGAAGGGGAAAGGTAGAAGAAGGTGTTGGATGCCGACGTCTTGAGGTTCTAAACTTGCTCAGTCACATTACTCGAGGAACTTCAGGAAGTAAACTGTTTAATCACATATAAAATAGTTAAGACGGAACGGAAGGTACAACAAGGATAACAACTATGTACATAGTGATTGATTCGCAGAGTGACCAGACGAAATCAACCCCCGGTCCCACCAAAACGTCTTCTTTTAATCCCTAAGTCCCCGCACTCACCTCCGGCGCCGTCCGATTGACTCATTAGTTCCATGTGGAGTCAAAAAAAAAAAAATCACAGCGTACGCACTCTTGCCCACACACAGGTGGCGTTCCGTACGTGTTTACTTGGGGCTCCGGATGAGACCAAGCCAGCCGCGTACGACAATCGCCATTAGGGGTTCTTTAACCTGCGCTGAAATAACAGTACACAGGAGTGATTCAACCAAAAATGTGTGGAGTTTGACTATTGATTGCCTCAAAATGGCGTAGTAAGTCTTAATTCTTACATGAACTTTAGGATGTGCGTACATAGCATAGAGCTGGATTGAAGCGGCCAACACTTAATTATTTATATAAATTCCCGTGACTTCCTCACGCTTCAAGATGTCTATCACCAAATGACGTTCTGACATTTTTTTTTTACTGGGCCCACAAAACATTCCGGGACTGATTTGACCCATCGCTAATTCACGACTGCGGGCCCTCACCAAGCCATCATCAATTCGTAAGTACCTCAACTCCCTGGTACCACACATCGACGAGTTAAGAATCTTGCATGCAAGAGTAGAAGCGATTGAGCTGTATGGTCTGCTGTGGTGAACGATTCATATTGTTGTACGCCATGCGGGAAAATTCTTCGGCCAGTCCTCTATTGCCTTGACTTTTGGTGAGGGTAGACATCTTATGCATTCTTGTGGTTATCATAAGTGTCAGCACGGGCAGATTACGTGTTTTCTTTCCTTCTGCGGTTGAGCTTTTTGTTTCGTTTTGTTAGTTCTTGGAAAAGGTATGTTACCTGTCCCCGCGCAAATAAAGCTCAAATGTGAGTCGGTGCTTTTCCTGTCGCTTCCTGCGTAAAAGAGGGAGAGTATAGGCTGTGTGTTCTTTAATAGGCTATACCATCTTGCCCTTCTGCATCACCTGACACGCCCGTGAAGCGGCAGGCATATGCCTAGGCTGCATCTCTATTTCAATGTACACCAACGGCACAAACTCTTTAAATGAATAGAAGAGTTAATCAGCACGATGCACTCAACTCGTCAATTGTAGAGATTTTATTTTAGTTACACTGGCTGTCCGAAGCAGACGACATACTTGCTGAAAGCGCTTCAATCCGAGTTCCCTTTCATCAAAACTAACTGCTCACACGTACACAGCATACTTAGCTATGTAGGTAGCGAAAAGAGGCTGCTTATACTGACGTAGAGTCACCTTTATTCTATTAAGTGAACCAGGCGGAGAAATTGCCGACGGACCACTGTAAGGCTAATCCCCGACTGCAAAAATACCACCGCCATCAAGATAAGCCTAAAAATCTGGACCTATAGAGTCAACATAACGACCACAAACAACTCCTGATTTTCGACTACAACAGTTGAAAGAAAACTCTTTCAAGCCGTATCCATGGATTACGGTCCTCGGCCGCATCGTATTGTACTCTGCCATGACTGTGATTGTACAATCCGCTTTAGACGCATATGGCTGTGTTAGGACATAACGGACGGTCTCGGAGCTCAGAGTACGCGAGGCACTGAGATTTCTTAGACTAATTGGTCACGCTTAGAACTCCAAACATTGTGTATTCGCGTAATACTGCGTTATAAAACTGATTGCCTAGATAGTCGGTTACTTATTCACAATTTTCGAATTTTCCCGCACCGCTAACTAAGAGGGCCCTTTATCGGCTGTGAAGGATGCACGCACTTCGTTACGGGGCGAGTCTGGCTAACTGTTCTCTGAGCCACCACGCGTTTCAGCGCTAAACCGCAACCGGATTATACTAATCGGTGCAACAGACGTCGCTTTCAGCACAAACTGAACGAAACAGCCGGGCTTTCGGGATAGAACCGTCCGAAGCACGTTGTGCTCTGCGCAAATGCGTCGGCGAAGTTTCTTTTTGTGGTCTAACGTCCCAAAAGCCACTCAGGCTATGAGGGACGCCGTAGCTGAGGGCTCTGGATAATTTCGATCGCCTGGGGTTCTTTGATGTGCACTCACATTACTAGCATTTCGCCGCGGTCGGGATCGAACCCGGGTCTTTCGGGCCAGCAGCCGAGCATCATAGGGAACCGGCGACGAAATTTGCCTTGTCGATTACAGCGCCGTAACACACAGTCTATAGCACCGCAGCGGTGGCCTAATCTGTCGAAACAGGCAATAAAGACAAAAAAAAAAGCGGTGGCCTAATCGTTTGAGCAACCTCCTCGCATGCGGGAGGTGAGGGGTTCGATCCCCAGTTCCGCCGGGTACCCACCGGTGATACAATGGGTACAAGCTTTCCCCTAGTCTGGTGTTCGGCTTATTTAGGGTGAAATTTTTGGGAAATGGGTCTTTGACCCCCACCTTGAGTAGTAGAAAAAAACCTTGTGCCATGGCGCTCTTTGGCCGCGGATGCCCTTGCGTCATAAAAATGCATCACAATCATCACGCAGCCTGTAGCGACAGGATCAAGTTGTTTTTGGTGCACTCGTAATACTTTTTTCACGCCACCTTCTTGCGCTTATTGACGTGAGTTTCCGCACTCTGTCGAAGCCACACGTGCCGTGCGTAAGCTGTCAGGGCTACGCCGAGAGAAGCTAGGCAATGAACGCTTGGACAGCAGTTTTTATTCGTCGAATGGAACAACTGCAGTGCCACCTGGGCAGCGCAGGTTCCCTAATCCACCGCGGCGACTATAAGGGGTCGCCGGAGTGCTGATCCGCGGTGCGTTTGTTCGCGACGGCGCCGCCATACGAGCGTTGTCCTTATCGCTCGCATTTCACCGGGAGCAGAAGGCGAAAATATGCTTTGCTCTGCTGGCGGGTCGCCACCAACGGAAGTGCTTTTTTTTTATTTGCCCCTGATCACAATGGGGGTCCTCTTACCTGAGCCTGTCTTCAGGTTAATACAGCATCACCGCTGAATCAGATGATTACGATATTTCTAGGTTAACGAAATGCGGTTAATAACCAGTGAGGCATAATTACTCCCTCTGCACGATTAGCGGTGTGATTACTAGTACCGGGGACGAAGACAAAAAAAAACAAAAGTACTTCACAGACAGAGCACCTGATGGAATCCCTGCAGTCTCTCGCGCAATTAGTATTCATGTTGTTTCTTATTGGCAACAGTCGGGCTTTGCTGCAATGCACGGCGTAAACCATATAAGGCATACCCGATGAAACTCTGCATACCATTACGGAGGCAGTGATCTTGGGCGTTCTGTTTGCGGTGGAAACAGCTATACAGTCTGTTCCTTGATGGCGTTGCGCGCACATGCATGCGTTGAGTGCGCTGAAATCCAGTTTTTGGTATCCTTCCAACATGACCAACGCCCCATCCGGACCAATTATGCTGCTTATATTAAACCCCGCATGGCATACCGAAAGCAGCGATCGTGCGCGTATAGGGTTTTATTGAGGCGAAGCTCCTGGCTACGTAGTATATGATAACGCCGCAACTGTGGTATACGTCAACTAACAGCTTCCCACCTGCAAAGTCCAAACGCAGACAGACTATGAGCAGTATATAGCGTAGTTTCTATATAATTTTTTTGACTGCCCGTTGCTGCAACTTGAGCGCATAAAGTGTTGTGTTGTGTCGGGTTTTATGGCACGTAGGCTACTAAGGCCATCATGCGCCAAGCTCAAGGTATAGGAAATGTTTTCATCAGAATTTAACAGAATTATGAAAAATCATCGCTGGTGTAAGGGGCCTAAAATTTGCACAATTAGACACCGCGAAGAGCAGCCGTAACCGTCTCTCGTCGCCGTCTTGTGAAATTATTAATCTGTGCACATAAACCACATCCAAGATCGTTGGCATTGTGTATAAAGGACTACAAGGGATGGGCACTGAAAAATGCGGCGTTTTTTTTTTTTTTACACTAAGGTGTAAAATATCGGACCTTCGCAGAGCTGTATTTACACATGCAACTTGCCTGCATGACGGCGCACACATGAAGAGAACTGGAAGTTATGATTATTACTCCACTAATCATCACAGCACACGGGTGTTTTTGCAGTTCGCCTGCATCTAAACGCGACCGAAGCGTCTGGGGTTCGACCTAGCGACCAGGGACTCAGCAGCCGAACGCCAAAGCCACTAAGCCAACGCGGCGAGTTACCTCAGCGGTGTACAACTTCGCTGTGTTATTCTCTCACAGGTGTACAAATTGCTCAAGGTTACGCCTTCAAGGATTTTAAATCTTCCGATTTGTCGCCGTCGATCGCTCGATAATTCTGAGGCTCTAAACAATAACGTAGCCGGGCAGCGCCGAAAAATTGCAGCAATGTTACTCTTTTTGTTTCGGTGAAACGTTAATACATTGTTCTTAATGTGCTTTTTACTTACATTTGTGGAACGGTACAAATAAAATTTGGATTAACATTTTCCTCACATCAGTTACATGTTTAAACAACATACGTGAAACTTTGCTAAAACGGTAAAGTAAGACTTCAGAAAGGAACTCCTCCGGCGCCGCACACGTGCTCTCATCCCTCCTTGTGCGGTAACCCTCCCCCGCGGTCTTACCCGTGCAGAGGAGGTTGCGCTTAGGAGGATCCGTGTCGGGGTTGCCCTCACACTAGCCGTCACTCGGAAGTGGCCTCAGTACCGAGAATTGTTTCCTCTGCCAGGGTGTCCGATATGTAAACACGAGGACATTGAGGCCGACATTTATCACTTACTGTGGGATTGTCCAGCTCTCAAGCCTACAAGGATCCGGCACCTGATGGTAGCAGGTCTTTCACCAAGCAACCCTGCTTCATACATTGCCTGGACGCAAGGACCGTACCATCGTTCTCTACTGGACTTCATCAAATCAGCTAACATTTTTCCATTCATTTAATCTCTACTACATCATTCATCACACCTTCACCCATCATTGATGCCCTGGGGAATAAATTTCGCTTTAAAAAAAAAAAGACCGGACCCGTCAATTGTGATCCGCCATAAATTCAGTCCACTTTGCAAGAAGCATGGGGCAGCGAGGGCGACATGCATTGCAATACACTTCAACTAATACATGCAACACACACTCACCTTCTAACAGGCAGCATGTTCTGAAGCTTATGCAGCCAGCCGTGAAGGATGCCATAAGTTGTAGTAGTGGATGGGTAACATGCAAAATTTTCGGATGAAATTTTTGGGCTGCGCATGCACTGTGGCAGACATCATCTCACACGTTCAACTGAAAAGTTCTGCTAGTTTAGAAACAACACTGCACGAACAGTGAGGAAGTTTTGAGATGCAGTGTTGAAAATATTGACAAGGTTGTTTTATGATTTGAACATAAAAATAACGCTTTGAGCACAGCATTTGCATAATACCTAGTTTGAACGTTAAGCTAATGCTTACCACGCAACCTATAAGGTTAATTTTAATTTTTGACAAAAGCATAACGTCCCAGTGTAGCATGTAGCGTTACTGGAACTTAAAAACAGCAATTCTATAACATGTGGGACTTTTTGGTGCTAACATGTTACAACGGTAATATTACTAATACCCCTGTCATACGGGCCCTCAAAAGGCACTTTGAACTAATGCTCCTTTACGCTCCCAAAGGAGCACTACTTCAAGGGAGTTCGTCCGTGCTACACGGTCGCGGAACGACCTTCGCAAGAAGTTTTTAGCGCCCTCATCGGCGAAAAGCGTTATTAGAATTGCAAACCTCACTGCACATGTAAATACAGAAATGTCACATTTCTTTTGGTAAATTAGTTTTATAACCGTATTATGTTAAAGCAACGCAGTTTTAACTGCAATAATGACATGATTTTCCATGTACAGAGCATAACATCACAGTGCTGGCCACACTGAGCCCAACTCGCTCAGTCTGGCTCAGGCTCAGCTTCGTTCTTCGGTTGTTCCCTTAATCTTATGAACCACTTATGAAGTGAATTTATAAAATGAAAATTGAACGTTTCTTTTCTCAATTTATTTATGCTGTTAACTCCCTTGAAGCCTCAAAGGACGAACTCGAGCTGCCTTGGTTCGAAGCTCCTTTGAGCTAGGTGTCCTTTGGTGCGTCCGTGTGGCAGCGCGCGTTCGTCCTTAGAGTAATGGAGCATTAGTTCAAAGTATCTTTACAGTGTCCGTGTGACAGGGGTATTCGACGCAAACTATTTTTACATTAAAAAGTATTTGAATACATCAGTTACACGTGCAGCACGTAGACTGTTTTTGTTAGGGCGCTGGCCATCCTGGCAATAAAGCACCATCTGTCGCCTGGTGTGATCCCAGCCACGCTTCAGAATTACTTCTTTTCGCACGGCTTTTGCTTCAGCGGTGGTCGTATTACGAGAACAAACATTTCATTCCCTTGTCACAGGCGAACGCCGAAGCCGTTCTGCGCCTAAAATTTGCGTTGGGCAGATATGTCGCCTGTGTCTTTTCGTATTGGTTTCTTAGGAATTCGCGTTGTCTTCAGCGTTTGAACAACGCACACAGTGCACGATACTGAAGACGCGGCCTTACTAAGACAACATTTCAGTTCACCCATTAGGCTATACTGCATGCATAGCCCAATGTGCGACCACAGCATGAGTTTTTTTGAGTTTGCTTTAATAAGGCTAGGTCAAATCTCAATTTATCTGGTGTGCGACGCCAGACAGATAAGAGGTGTGCGTGAAGCGACCGCAGTCTCTCAACCCCCAAATTGACACAGCCTGCCCCCGTTTCCGAACTTGTCTTTTTCCAATTTCCTGACTCGACCTGCTGGTCTCGCTATAGCATGCCGTTAAGTTGGACAGACAAGCATAATGCGCCAGAGGACGGACGCATCTTGAAAGGCACGGGTAATTAATATTAATCCTGCTTACCGATGTCTTGGACCTGCCAGTTATTCGCCATATCTCTCTCTGCGGTAAACCCTCCACAAAAAGTTTAATGATGAACATTCGATCTTCAATCGGAATACGTGGCACCATTTCACTAGGCGACGCACCTTTGCTCGGAGCTCCACACTTTTATACCTTTAAGAAGTTTCACTGGCCAATGAAAAGCCCGAACACATGGCGAGCGGGTGAAGATAAAGTAATGGCGTGACAGCCGCATTGTAGTCGAACCACTGAAAATCAGCTTGTTTTCTGTGTAGAACAATCTTCATGCCCCTCTCGATAGCAGGTTTTCTTTTTTCTTTCATGGCCGCCTGCTCTCAGTGGCCCCCAAAAAGTCCGTCTTGAGAACAACCCGACCGCGGCGGCTGCGTTTTTATGGAGGAAAAACGCTAAGGCGCCCGTGTGCTGTGCGATGTCAGTGCACGTTAAAGATCCCCAGGTGGTCGAAATTATTCCGGAGCCCTCCACTACGGCACCTATTCTTCCTTTCTTCTTTCACTCCCTCCCTTATCCCTTCCCATACGGCGCGGTTCAGGTGTCCAACGATATATGAGACAGATACTGCGCCATTTCCTTTCCCCTCAAGAAACCTATTATTATTATTATTATTATTATGGTCGAAAACGCTTCACATGTCACGAGACGAGTATAAGATTGCTTTCCTAGGAAGCATCGGTGAATGCATTGTTTTGCTAGTGAATCCTCTATTGCGTTGATGTAATTCTTTTAAAATGGTCTAGTTCAGGTCAACGCAATTGCTTACAACTCCATGATATACAATGCCCTTTAGCCTAGTGGCCTGCAAATGGCGCACACATGACGAAAATACAATGCGTAGATCCGCTAGTGAAATGTTGTGTGTTGTAATTATGGAACCATGTTTATGAACTGCACGGCACAGTCCTTTGGTCGTGTTGCTGCAAACTATTTTTTATAAAGCTGTATGGCACACCCAAACTTTCATAGAGATCAACACGACAAAGAGATGTGGAATCTTTTTTATTCCTATAACTTGAAGAACCACACGCTAACTTGAAGAATACCTAGCCGCAACTTTTTATCATTAAATGTTCAAAGGGGCAGCTGTAAAGGAAAGCTGTATGCCAATGAGCAATTTCTCCCTTATTTCAAATTACTCCAGCTTGGGGGATTCCCCTAAGCATTTCAACATTTTCAACGTCATGTCGATATGCAAAACGACCTTGGGAGGCAAGCGCAAAACAATAAAATTAGAAATTAAAACAACAATAAAATAAAAAACAAACAAAAAACGAGACGAAAAATGGAAAAGAAAAATGAAAACCACAAAAGAAATAAAAAAATACGTAAATATAAAAAGCTATCAAACAGAAAAACAACAAAAATTAAAAACAACATGATTAAAGGTTAACAACTGCCGAAAGAAATGTGTAAATAATTTTCAGAAAAGCAACTTTCGCTCTGCGTTAAGGTTCGCAGAATTAGACGAACCTGCACCAGTTTTTTTCTCTCACAACGGCGACAACGTCGACACCGGATTTTCTAGACAATGAGGCTCCACTGAAAATTTCTCTACCGGTTTGTCTTCGAGGCAGTAACGTACAGACACAAGGTGATGACGGCAGGCAGGGGCACCGGTGCATAGGAGAGACGGACAGGCTGGCGTGTCATTCACGCTCTTTAGTGAGAAACTTGTTCCCACAAATAGAAATCTCATCAGCGGCAATACTTGCCGCTGCAGTGAGCTGTCATTGAACGCAGACAAACCGTTGCTTCGTGTAGTTGCGCGCAACAAACGATCGAGAACTTTTCGGACAGGAAGCCTATAATGATGCAAATAGTACCATACATCTTCCGAACTGTCACGTGTGATCACGCCCCTTCAGGGCAATCTGCTCGCGTCTAGCGAGCATGAAAATTACAACGCGTGGTTACAGAAATGACCCAGGCCACGTGCCATCAGCGATGAACAATAGCACGCTAAATATGACAGAGATCTCGCTGGCTATGTGCTGTCTGTCTAATCAGGGCAAAGGGAGCAGCGCACGCACCCAGCTTCACCTTCGTCATACCCGCGCCGAACTGCGCGCTTGACGCAGAGAATAAAGAAAGCGACTCCCACTGCAAATCGCTGCATGTAATCAGCTAGTCCACTGCAAGCGGGAAAAAATCAGTAGAGCTAAGCTTACCGACTTAGTGCATTAATCAGCGGAAGCTGGTTGTCATTAGCGGCGTTTCCGGCAGGTAAGACAGTAAATGGGGTCGCGCGTGCTCGACCGCCGGTGCCGGCGTCTCTGTCGAAGCATTTCCGTCTTCGCCACCTGCATGCATTGGCACCATCGCTCGTCGTCGCAGCGCAACTATAGCGTCAGCACCACCGCTTGTGGCGCGGTATTGCACGTTCGGCCCGGATATCGACACGCTTTCGAGTTTTCCGTTGGAAAAAGAATATCCACTTCCGCCGGCATGGCGACTGTACGAGCATTACTCGGCGCACCTTCCGCGAACACCCGTCGCGTCTCCTTTTCTTCGCACCTCGTTGACGCGGCATTGAACTCCACAGCTGCCTCCTGCCTCATGCGGGTGCTGCGGCTGGCGTTACGTGACGCGCTCCACCACCGTGTCTAGTGATTCTCCAACAAAATACGGTTTTTAGGAAAGGATATGGCGTAATAACTGTCTCCCTTCTCGGTGGACACCGCAATCGTGTCGGGAGGTAGGAGGAAAATGTGGCGGAGAGTTTGAAGGATGCTTCACTCCCGCCACCGGTTGGTCCGGTATTGCACTACCTCCGGGATCGGCCTTGTCTTTAGCGCGTCTTTGCTATCGTGTCTTTCTATCCCCTCTTTCAACGCTCCTTCTATCTGCACGTGGTAGCGATTGTGGCTCGGCTTGAGCCAGTGAGCAGGCCTGTGCACTTTCATTTCTTTCTTCCTAGCAGTGACAGACAGACAGACAGACAGACAGACAGACAGACAGACAGACAGACACAGACACAGACACAGACAGACAGACAGACAGACAGACAGACAGACAGACAGACAGACAGACAGACAGACAGACAGACAGACAGACAGACAGACAGAGGAAGGTGGGAGGGAAGGAAAAAGTCAGTGGAGATTCCGGAATGGAAGGTTTCGAAAATAATTTCGACCATCTAGGGATTTTTAAAGTTAACCGATATCGCACAGCGCACGGGAGCCTTTGCGTTTCCCCTGCGGCCTCCGCGGCCGGGTTCGATCCCGCGTATACCGCGGCTCAGTAGCCGAGCGCCCTCACCACTGATGATGATTGTGATTTCGTTGGAGAAGTTGCTCGTTGTGAGCCTACATCTCGTCGGGGAACACTGCTTGGGGTCGTTGGGGGAGGGTAAGGTCCCGGGGGAAAGCAGGAGGGTTGGAGGTGGATCCATGGTGGGCACCAAGCGCGCTACGCGCGTTTGGTCCGGACGGGGTCAGGAGGACATGGTTACGGGGGGAGGGGGCTGGTCCGCAGGGCTCCGTCCTCGAGACCATGGTCAGGCATCGGCTCACAGCCGGGATTCCAGGCCCGTTGCCCGCAGGAACTTCAGCAGGTTCTGGAGGGCCGCCAGCTGATGTCGCGCAGGAAAGAAAAAAGGTCGGCGGCCGAGTCCGACGGTAGAAGACCATATAGACTGTAGCCGTCCACCAAGGTCCACCGGGCCTGGTCCAGGGCTTGCAAGGAAGACAGCAGGTGATCTACAGTTATCGTCATCTCCACAGGAGGGACAGACAGGAGACGGTGAGTGGCCATGGCGGTGACGGTGAGAGGCCGTCCAGCAGCACCCCGTGCGAAGTCGCAGCAGGAGGCGCTTCACGTGTCGGCGTAACCTCAGTAGCGGATTAGGGTCGGGGTGCAGGGCAGTTACCGCCTCCCGGGGGACGTGCCTAGAAAAGTCAAAGGCCGTGACAGCCTCGGTCTCGGGGGTGGTGGCGTCGTTGTGGGCGACCTTGGTGATCCTGTCTGCCTCTTCATTCCCGCCAATGTTGAGGTGACCTGGTAGCCACTGCAGTGTGAGGGACCCCAGGCCTCGCATGGACAGGAGGCGGGACCGCAGCAGGGCGACGGACATCTGCCGGCCCCAGGGACGCCTCAGCAACTGAAGTGCTGCTCTCTAGTCGGACAGGATGGAGACTGGCAGATGGGGAGAGACCTCAGCCAGGAGGTCGGCAGACAGGTGGCGACCGGCCAGCTCGGCTGCTGTCGAGCTGGCTGGGAAAGCCAGATGGCAGGAATTGGCCAGCCCAATCTCAGAGATGATGCAGACTGCAGCAGCCTGCCCCTTAGACGGTAGGGCCGAGCCGTCGGTGTAGACCTGGATACAGTCCTCCAGGCACACCCTGAGGATGGAAGCCACAGCCTGCTGGAGGGCAGCAACCGGTGTGCGACGCTTGCTGTGCATCTCGGGATGTCCACGTTGATCTCCAGTGGAAGGCGGACCACCGTATTCGCCGGACAGTCCCCGAATATCGCTGCATAAAAGGCGCACATGGGGCCCATCCTGTAGGCAGGTGCTCGGCGGAGGCGAGACAGGAGGGCAGCATCATTTGGAGCATGGGGCAGCCGGTCGACGTTTAAAGGACAGCCTGTAGTAGCAGCAGGGATAGAGGTAAGGTGCCGGATTCTGCGTGGGTGGCCGCAGTCGGGGACTTGGCCGACAGACCTATCTCCTCACGAGGGACCGGTAGGCCGTCTGGAGGAGTTTGAGGTGTGTGGTGCGCAAGTTCACTAGAGGGAAGGCGTACAGCAGCTGGTATGTAGCCGCCGCCCAGTAGTGTCGCGGGCACAGGTAGGTGCTGCAGCCGTTTCCTCCTGCAAGCAGCCGCAGGACAGACAGCCCGATGTGCTTCACGAGGAAGGAGGGCCTTCTCGGAAGGGATTTAAGTGAGCTTGCGGTCGATCACTAGGCCGAGGTATATTACTTAGTCTCGCCATGGAAGGCTCGTGCCGTGGATGGCCAAGGGGGCTGTTCGCGACCGGATCCTCTTCGGGTGGATGAGGAGGGCCCTTTGTCTTCGTTCTGGAGACAGAGAGGCCGATGGTTCCTGGCGGCGGGTACCACCTCGTTAAACCACTGCGCTAGCCTCCCCCTCCCCCTGCTTCCGCGACGAGCGAGCCGCCGGAGCCTCGGCAAGCTGCGGCTCGACTTCTTTCTCTCCCACCTTCCTGCCTACCCCCAAGGCGCGGTTCCACGTCTCCCCTTTCCTCCCCGTCCTCCTCGTTACTCCAGCTTCGGCTAAACCGGCTTTACCTGTACTCGACGGCGCGTTCCGCTCGGCCGGTGCCAAGCAATCTGCGGCTCTCTCTCCCGGCTTTCGTTCTCACTCGTAAACGAGGGGGAGTGAACGCGTTAAGCGTTACATGGCTGCCGTTGTACCCCCTAAATGGCTTGTACAAAGCTGTTTGTAAAAAGACACGGCTGCGAGCATGAAAGGACGCGCACGCGCACTGCAATGTCTTGACACCAGAAGCGCAACATCAGACGGCGCGGCGATGCAGTTGTTTCTAGGGTGTTTCGATGCGCCCCCCCCCCCCCCCCCCACCTATCTGTATCTAGTTGTATCTCATATGTGTCGGCTGTCGGGTTCCCCGACCTATTTTGCCGTTGGTTCCACATGTACGCCGCCCCTCATGCGCCGGCTGTCAGCTGATGCGCACTAGAACCCCCAGTGCTGGGCACACATTGCAGGCCGACCCACATCTCTTTCCTGCCACTGTGCGTATACCTCGACGGCCACCGAAAGCTCGGCCGCTACGCCACAGCCAGAGTCGCCCGCCTGATCCTCGCCTTAGGACCCCGGATGCCCTGAACGACTCTTTCGACGACTTGGACATCGACTTGCATCGAACCCTTTGTGCGTAGCTCTTGTAGAGGGGCGTTGGAATGAAACACGAACAGAGCGGAGCCTAGGCGCCCCGCTGTTCGCATTCTTTTCGTCACGATTTTACTTCGGTGCTATCAAAAAAACGCTAGAGTCGTCCGCGATGCATTCTAGAATGGCAACGTCTCTTTCGTACCACCGAGGTAAAAAGCGCGATCAAAAGAAATTCGAACTGCGGAGCGCATAGGCGCCGCGTTGTACGCGTTTCTTTTCATCGCGATAGTATATAGCCACAACTTCGCTTTCTTTATCGACTAATCGTCTAGGTGTGTGTGTGTGTGGGGGGGGGGCTCTGACCCGCGTGGCTAGCGGCGGTCAAATACCGAAGGTGGGGAAGTGTCACCAGCACGTTAGAACGTTCGGCACCTTTGCCTCGGCCGGACGCTGCTACCGTTGTTCCGCCGATCTCTACGTTGGCCTGCCCTCAATAAATGTGGCCGCTGTCGTATAACAGGCGACCTCCACAAGGCCTTTCTTTATAGCCAAGTGCTGACAAAACCTTTCGTTCCTGAACTTTTCTTCTGTGCACTACATCGAGCTACCGAAAACAGACAGCGCTCACAGTTCGCTGCTCCAGCACGGGTCACGAGGCAAAATTGTTACGTGGTAGTGTGGCACGTCATCTGTGTCTTCGAGCATATCGTCTAAAGCACCACATGAGCTCTAGCTTGCGCGCTTGAATCGCCTGACTGTAGAGCGACCAGTCCGGAAATCCAAGGAAAGCCTCGAAACGACAGGCGAACATAACAAAAGGAGACAGCGGCTAGCAGAAACCAAGACGAACTATAGACTACGTCAATGGTGGAAGCAGGGCGCTGTGCACTCCTCGAATCAGACAAGTACCATGCTTTAACCGCGGAAACAGAGTCCACCGAAGGATGATACAATGGAAGTCACTCCTCGGTCAATAAGGCAAGTTGACACTTCAGAAGGTAGCAGGTGCGGCCATGAATCACCCGGCGAAAAAAAGCAGCTGACGTGCCATCTGCCGAGGTCCTTTGAGAGGTGAAAAGAAGGCCATAACTTCTGGCAGAAAGGCCCGTTTTCCAAGCGCGTTTATAAGCGTTTCGTCAGTCATTACCGTGAACAGATCCGCGCATGAGTCGGACCCGTCGTATGGCCTGTAGCGAAGCCGCGTCAGCAGACGGCGTCGCCCCCCTTACCGTCGTGGATCCCGAGCAAGGTCTTCCAGCCGTAGCGTCGCAGGCCAGGGGCTGGTAGAAAGCGCCGCTGCCCCGCTGGAGGTCATCAAGAGGGAAGCGCCAGACTGAGACACCGCTGCCACTCCATGGCGCCTCATCGGAGGGCAGTGCCGCAAATTTGGGAAGAAAGCACGCGCCTCCACGAGTTTTGCGAAAGCAACCGGCGGTAAGCGCAGGGCCGCCAACTTATGCCCAGCTTTCTGGGACATCTACTACTTGCGCCATCTACCGGCAGTAGCGGCGACAGGGAGCGTATCTGAATGGGAAGGGGTACAAAAAAAATCGTAAAACGTGCACCTACAAAAAATGCTTCGGGGATTTGTGCAATAATACACTTAGCTGAGGAATGTGCCGAAGTTTCAGTCCTGTGCTATTAATACACGAGCTTCCCAGCGCGTTTGAATATTATACGATGCTGCCTACGGGAGGGGGCCAAAGTTTTGGCATTTTTCCAGACTTTGAAACTGCATAGCACCGTAACACAGATAGATATCGAAAATGCTTCCCGGTTTTAGGTACCCAAATATATGGTGTTTAAAATGGTGTGCAACGATCTGGCATAGCTTTGATCAAGAAGCTTCCTGAGGCCTTTTAATTGAAACCTGATATTGCCTAAAATATGAAAGATGGCGCCCGGTAGCGAGCTATGCTGCAGAAATGGTTCGGACTGCTGAAGTTGCGTCCATTTCGACGCAACGTAACTGACAAAGGATGCAAGGTACTGGGGAGAGTTATTCCAACTCCAAGCTATAGGGACCATGCCCAATGGAAGCTTCGCACGGAGGCTGAGGGAAGACCCTGGGACAGACGTGCTTTCCTTGCGCCACAAAATTGGTATTTGACATTTATCTTAAAATGAACTACTTGGCCAGAAATCCTTCGACCTGTAAGCATCGGATGCTCGAAATCTGTGCGAGGCGACCAATAATGCGTATGGCCAGAATTTGGACCTACGGCAACCAGTGATCGCGACCAAATCTGAAGCCGTTTAGGTGGTGGTTACTGCATAAAGAGGAAACTTGTTCGTAAAATCTCTCAAGTGCTATTACACTATGTTCCCAGACAGTGTTGTTGTTGCTGCTGACCTCAGTAAACATGGCACATACCCACCCGGGTGGATTGCCCAAGGTTTGGTGGGGAGTGCCAAGGAAAATCGCATAGGTAATTGCGCGGAAAAGAAAGGTATGAGGCGGAGAAGTAGAATAGGGAAAGGACTGAAACTAGGAAACAAATAATAATTGTAGAAAAATTAAAACAAATAAAACAATTTTTAAGTACCAGGAATAGAAAAAAGTATATTTTAGACATGCGGAAGAATTTTGAACACAGTTAACAAGACAACCTTCCAGTTGCAATAATTAATGTACTCGTGAAGGTATCCGCAATCCCTACTTAACGCAAAACCCTTGGCGCTCGCACCGAAACACAGAAGTACTGGGAGTGACACAGGAAGCCTATAACCTCGAATGAGGGACCTCCAGATAAGTCTTTCTCTGAAATGCGAACCGCCGGCAAGACAGGGGAAAATGTTCTGTTGCTTCAACTTCCCCGCATGTGTCACAAAGGTAGCGCATCCGAATCCGCATAAATATAAATTGGCATTAATGTTTTCTTTTTCATCGCATCAATGCGCTTGCGATAGGTGACGTTAAAATTTTTGGCCATTTCAACGGCGAGAAATCTGCGAAAACGCCGATCTGATTTCCATGGACCTCTCAGAATTTCTGAGGACCAAGGTGTTTTCTGCTTTTGAGCCAAAAAAATCACGCTAGAATTACTGCTGTATTTCTACGGAGTGCGTTCCATTCATTTGTTTGTATTCAGCGACGGCAATTTTTTCAGAACACGGCATTCCGTAATTCCTACAGATCTGACAGACATTGAGTTCTGCCTTGGGAAATATTCAGTGCAACGCATAACCGAATTCCAGTGATTAAAAAAAAAACGCCAACGCGAAATGTGCTCGTGACAGCTGGGAGCGGCTCGGGAGTGACTACCCGCTATACTACTCGAACAGACCTTCGAAACTGGGGAATGAATCATATGAGTCATGATAGCTGTGCTCTTGTATGCCCTTTCTCACAAAGATCGCGACGGGAACAGGTGGAGGTGCTCGCAGCCATTGCCCCTCCACCCAAAATAAGTGTCGGCGGCAGGAAGTGTCACCCAGTTACACAGTCCTAATATGCTGGTTAAAATGCTGCCGCGTTTTTTGGTGGCAGTTATATATGGCACACATATGCGCCGAAACCCCGAATCTTTCCGTTCAACAGCAGTGCCAAACCCAGAGGGGAGCAATTGCTGCACAGCGAAACACTGTGCAAGCTACGGGGAAGTGGGCAAAAGGTGCGACCACCGGCTCACGCAGCCCTTCATCGTCATCGGGTGCAATAGGTAAGGCCTCGCCAAATGCTTCAAAACGCCTCTCGGACGCTGCACGTAGGCGGGAGAGCGCAGGGAACACACGCCCGGGACGCTGCCCGAAAACATCCACCAGTCTGCGCCTACATATTTCACGGACAAAAACTGACAACGCTTGTGCCATGCGGCAGACTCGGAGGCAGCATCACCTGTTCGCGTTGGTGATGCTTCACACCTGATTCGTGGCATAGCTCGAGGCACGAGCGTCCTCGTTCTGCCGAAGCCACAGTGCGCGCGCATCTGTTTGGAGGTTATAAGTAGTTGAAAGGAAAGAAAAAGGCGTGCTAGCAGCGTCTTATACAGTGGGTAGACACCGGGAACATACCCTTAAGGAGAGGATTAAGGAAGGAGTGAAAAGGGCAGAGGTTTAAAAGATTAATTCAACTATGGTATAGCTACCACTTAATTTCACGATTTACGCAACAAGCGTAACGCCGTCACCACGTTGTCACTTTTCATGCGATCAGGGCCCGTGGCGTCGGAGTAACGGTGACGTCACACACGGCGTACGCTCCGACAGAGATGGTGAAGGATGCAAATGAGATGAATTGCCAACATAGCGGCCCGCTCTGAGGCCTCTCTCTTCGGAGTGAACTGGTCGGTGGTACTGCGTTTTTCAGCGCGTCAACTGGCTATAAATTGTATGAAGGGCTTTATTTCTCTTCGTCTTTCATGCCTGTAACAAACTGCATGGACGATAAATTTGGCCTGTTTTTGTTTTTATTCGTTACACAAGTGCGTAGCTCCTAGGCCTAACGTGCACCGGTTGGTTGCAGAAGTGGTTCACTTTAAGAAAACCAGATGACGCCACTATCACCGAAGTTACCGTTGCGTCTGTGTACGTTGAACGATGCGGCATAAAACGCCATGTACCACAAAATGGTTGTGTTTACTGTATGCAAACGTGAATTCGCTGTTCTAGTACTTTGTATATTACCTGTCGGAACGTCCCGCATCACAATCCTGTGCGCTGTCTGGCAGCATGAACCCGCTCAACATGCGGATTGTGTGGATGGTAAGTCGCCAGCGACGCGTTTGACACGTCAAAGGTGGTTTTTCGGGGCTCCGAAAAAATGTCCCCGGAAAAACCGTCCCCATTTTCGAAGTAGAAAAAAAAGAGTCCCCAGACGGGTGCAACCAAACGTCTCGCAATCCCCTGTGATTTGAGCATCCGCCTCGCATGCGGGAGGCGGGGGGCTCCATCCCCAGTGCTGAAAGGTAACCTCCCGTTTTGGAATGGGTATACAAGCTTTTACCTGGTCTGCTGCTCAGCTTGTCTTTCGTTACGTGGAGTACAGGTACGCAGTGCGCTCTAAACTGGACACTTCTTCCCGCTGGTGTTGTGCAAACGTAATGGCTGCAGAGGTGTTTTAACTGTGGACCATTTTTTAAGAGACTAATGCCAGAAGCTGCCCGAGAAATATTAGATTGTTTTGATACATGATACGTTTCCGGTACCTACAGGCTGGTAAACAGAGCTATGAGATGGTAAGTTTCCGGCGAACGCCTCCCGCCTATCCCCTTGCTATGTAAAGCGTACACTCAGTCACTCTTGTTGGAGGACACAGGACCAACAATCATGCAACACTGTGCGCTACAGCGCCAGTCTTTGCGAAACATGTCTCATCAACTTGCTCAAACGTTTACGCTTTTTGATAACGCTAGATTACGTAGCGCAGCTGTACGTTTTGAGGCAATGCTGCAGGCAGTATTCTCCGAAAAATCAAACAAATGAAAATTGGATTATTAAATAAACGGTAAATCCGCCCATTTTTCAAGACATAAAAAATATAAGCAGGTCCCCTCTCTCGCAGTGGCGAAAAGTACTAAGTGTTTGCTAAAAGGACACCAAAGAGGAAAATTAACTGGAGGAGGAAGCAGCGCTATACTGATAGATTACCCGTCGGGAACACTGCCAGCGCATTTTCTGCCCGAAAAGCGAGCGCGTTGCTCAGAAAATTGCAAACGAAGTCCTCGATTTTCCTAAAATTTACATCTCCACGCAACGCGGGCGGTGTTGCGTCATTCCAGAGAGGCGGCATTGTCTCGACTACCAAGGTCGTGGTATCGTCCGCAGGGAGGAAGTGAAGAGGGAGAGATGGCCTCGCTCGGAACCCTGCGGCCACATGTGGTCTTTTTGCGCTGCAGCGTATGGGAGTGTACGTGAAACCGCCAAGAAAAAAAAAAGGGTTAATGTACCCCAAGGGTACGACGAGAGATCAGCGCTAGCTGGTTCGCGAAGTCGTTAAAGCAGTGATGGCGCCAAGCATAGCGTTACAGCAATTGTGTTTGTTTTGGGAGTGTCACAACGAGTGCTTTGTGCTCTGAGAAAAATATGGGCGCGGACTGGCGGATCCATCCTCGCGGACAGCTTTCTGTGACACTGCAGTCAGGGCTGGAGGATCGAAGCGCAAGTGTCACTTCGCGGTGGAATATATAGTCCAGAAGACGGGGCTGACGAGAACAGCAGTCTGCCTCTGTCGCTCTCTACAATAAAAGGACTCAGCCACCTCTCGCAATTGTAGATTTAGGCAGCAGGAAAGATATCGGCGGTCAAGGCATTGTGTCGGCGATCGAAGACCAAAGCCGGAATGCTACGGGCTTCGGACGCCGAAACAAAGAAACAAAAGGAAAGACCCATACAAAAATTTCTTTAGACAGTCTGCAGACTGTCCAATAGTTCTGTCTTTAAAGTCTATGGACATTCTGTAGCCAAATTCTATAGACAAGTCTATCATCATCATCAGCCTGACTACGCCCACTGCAGGGCGAATGCCTCTCCCATGTCTCTCCAATTAACCCTGTCCTTTGCCAGAAGCGCCCACCTCTATATGCCTGCAAACTTCCTAATCTCATCCACCCACCTAACCTTCTGCCGCCCCCTGCTACGCTTGCCTCACTATAGGCAATGCAAATCCCTTAGACAGTCTATAGACAATCTATAGATTTATGGCCACACACTTTTAGTAGACCGTTTTCTATAAACAGTCTATATACTAAGAATAAACAAAACTAAATATCTGCCGCCGTACGGGGTGGATCAGTGGTTATGGCGCTCGGCTGCTGACCCGAAAGACGCGGGTTCGATCCCGGCCGCGGTGGTCGAATTACGATGAAGGCGAAATTCTAGAGGCCCGTGTACTGTGCGGTGTCAGTGCACGTTGAAGAACCCCAGGTGGTCGAAATTATCTGGAGCCCCTCACTGCGGCGTCCATCACAGCCTGAGTCGCTTTGGGACGTTAACCCCCCCCACCCCACACACACACACACACACACACACACACACACACACACACACACACACACACACACACACACACACACACACACACACACACACACACACACACACACACACACACACACACACACACACACACACACACACACACACACACACACACACACACACACACACACACACACACACACACACACACACACACACACACACACACACACACACACACACACACACACAAAACTAAATATCTATAGGAAAGCAATAGAGTCTAAAAGAAGTCCACAGACCGTCATACTATTTTTATAAGGGGAACGCTCGTAGTGTGGCTAAGCGCTCGTTTACAGGCCGGACTACTTGGGGCAGTGGCACATTGGCAGATGACCGCCTCATTCCCTTTCTCGTCTATAGCCTTGGTTGCAGTATCGCATGAAGCTGTCCGCGTTTGCGGGCACCGTTCCGAGCGCATTGGCTCTGCATTTGACCCGCCTAACGTTTGCGTGCTCCTGTTCCGTCCCGAGCACCACGTGTCTCTCCTCGGAACGAATCCGGTGCGCCACGTCGCCGTTCGCGATTATGTCACTGCGGCGGCCACTACTGGCAACAGAACAATGCGCGTCACGTCATCGTGGCGAAGAGGAAGACTGAAAGCTTCGTGCTCGTCCGCGCCTGGCCCTCTCCTCATGCGTGCCTTCCCGAGCGCCTTCCTTCTTCCCACTGCGATTACTACGCCGCGGAACCCGTTGGTGTCGAACTAGCACAAAGAGCTATCGCTGCGAAATAGCGCCTCGCTCGGCATGCTGCGGCTGCTCTTCTCACGCATGCGCTTCGCTTTCGCAGCGGAGCGTGGCTGGCGGGCCTGCTGCGCAGCGTTTCCTTTTTCTGACGCAATGGGAAAGCCGGCGATTACAGCAGTGTGCGTATACTGCACAAGCTTTCCTCAAGTTTCGTGTTGCGAGTGAAAGTGGTGAACCAATCCTGGCCGGCGAAGAACTCACTTGGCTGGGAGCAGCTACTGGAATTCCCGAGGGACGTAATAATGTGTATTTCGCGTTTACGTAATTTTTACGCCCATGCAACCTCTGCTGCCTGCAAAAATGGCATATTTGCAATCTGGGGACACAATTGTTTCTCAGTAGAGCTGGACCGTTTCATGTCTCTTTAATTCACAGGTGGGCAAATGTCATCATTTTTACTTTTCCTCCCTCACCCTCACTTTTGAATCCATGGCCCTCCCTGATTTTGAAAATTTATCCGGCCCTCCCTCCCCCTCACGTCGGAAAACTTGCTGGCCCTCCCGCGTCCTCACCCTCACATTGTCAACCCTCACTATTAATAGTTGTTTTAAAACTCAAGCTATTTTTTCTTGTCGGCAGCTTCCGGTGATATTACTGAGTAATGAACATATAAGGCAAGCCCTTATATCCCCGAACGAGACGTTCCGATCCGGTCGTGACTCAGAGGCTGACGGAGATCCGACTTGGTGCAGACCCTATGGCCTTATTCCACAGTGTGCAACTTGTTGTTTGCGTGTTAGACTCTTGAATAGTTGGAGGCTGACGGGGATCCCGCTTGGTGAGGACTACGGCCAGCTTGAGAGTTTGTAACTTTTACGGGGAGTGCCTGCCGGCCACTTTGTAATATAACTGTAAATAAACGCGATCCCAACGCCGGCATGTGGTTGTTTTTTCTTCTGTTTTCTAATCAGTTATCCTTAAAATAATTACCCTATTCATCTCCCATTGATGAACACCACAAATTAAAAAAATCCCCTATGCTTCTTGGTTTGAAGTGACTGCCTTCCGTCACGTGTGCAAATAAACGGTTACAGATGAAGCGTTGTCCTCTCCGCCCGTCGCAACGTGTCGCCGGGCCAGCAAACAAGCGGGAACATCATCCATGAGGAACAGAAACATCGTTGCATCATCTAACCTCAGTACTTGTTACGCCGAATTTCTTCGAACAAGAGCTTCTTTTATCAACACTGATACGAGCTTTGTAATCCCAGCGCACACAGTGCCCATTCAAGACACCCAATGACGAGAAGTAACGCACAACCTGCGGTGGCGCCGCGGTGGGACACACATGATCATAACGCGAGCAGAGGTCGGCATTTGACCTAAAAAATCTCGACCTCACCTCAACCTAATCAGTTGAGGTTGAGGTTTTCTGAGACGCCCTCACCTCAGTTTTCCTGAGGCTACTGGCGACCTCACTCAACCTCACCTCAACCTCAAATTTTGAGGCTGAGGTCGGCTGCTCGACCTCAGGAAACAAAAAAAGCGATTAAGAAGTTTTTCAGTTAAAAAAATTGGCGGTGGTTTAGCTCTGGTTAAACCTGGAGTGACGCGATAGCTACAGCTGGCCGAGTGGAACTTGGTCACGTGACCAACCACGTTACGAACCACGTGATCAGCTACGGCGCCGCGCCGCCGGCAGCTGCTCCGCATCACGTGACCAACCATGTGACAGCATGGCGGCGCAGCCATAGGGCGGCAGCGCCGCCACTAGGGTGCCTCGATGCCAGCGCCGGGGTGTAGGCAACTTAAGCGACGCCGCCATATTTGAATCACAACTGGCCTCTCCCATGTACCGCGAAATGCTCGACTGGTAGCCCAGTGTAGCTCTCGCTGCAAAAGGCCGTTCAAGTTAAAGCACTTTGAAGCGCGCCGAGAGCATGAACGGCGCCGTTACAAACGCTAGCGCCGCTGATCCCGTGTGATTCAATATGGCGGCGCCGCTCACGTTGTCTACACCCCGGCGGCGCTGGCATCGAGGCACCCTAGCCGCCACAGGGTGGCAGCGCCGCCACATGGTTGCAGCGCCGCTACCGCCACGGCGCCGCCACGCCGAAGGCTCGGAAAGCTACCGTTCTGTAGCTATCGCTACAAAACAATTCTCAGAATCCTCTGAGACAGGAAAGTCAAAATGATGATGGTACTGTTTAATAAGGTGTGTACAGACATTATTGATGTGCACGCAATAGGAGAAGTTTATAATCTAGGATGAACACTCGGAAGAGTTTATGGCCTGCGGACAGGGGTGTCCCTTACGCGGTTACTACCTGTACGGCGGAGGGTACTTTTTTCATTAAATTTGCTCCCACTATTTGTAAGCTTATCAGCGTCAATATTCGGCAACCTGCCTCGCGTATACGTGCTCGTATTGGACGCCCCTCGCTCATTCACGCACGGACCGGCAATTGACAAACCCAGACCTTCCACACCATCTACCAGGAATTGGGAGGAGGGGGGGGGGGGTATTCACGATACTGTTCTTAGGCTTGAGAATAGTTAGCGAATGCAAAGAAGCTGGTCGCCGATGTACTTTGCAATGTGACGTCACATCTTGTCGCGTGACAACGATGTAATGTCACGTCATACCAGGTCCCCACCCACACCTCCCACCCACATTTCAAGATCCATATGGGTCCCATATTACTACACATGCACGCATGACGCATTACAGAGTGCCCACAACTCGGTCCACATTAATGACATTCGGACTGTCCAGCAGGTGCACACGCGCCAGTTCTCATGTATGACATACTGCAACCATCATGCAACGACACATGCTGTTGACACTCGAGATGATGTCGATGATGATGATGATGATGCTAATAGTGTACCTTTATGAGCCCAGAGAAGTCTGATATACCGATGCCAAATTAAAAGTTTCCAGAATATTGATTAAATATTTTACACTACCCAGCAACCGAAGACAATTAATCTGCGATAAAAACATGAATACCTGCAGCTAATAATTAAGGATGATGACATTGATGTTCTTGGGAGGTCAAGGCCCTTTCCCGTTTCCGCCACTTTCCTCCAGGTGGCGTTGGTAATGGTTTCGAGATCCTGGGATTTTCTCCGAAGACTCCGTGATCCCGCGGCGCTTTGCAAGAATGGGCTAGGTTACGTCTTTAAACACTGTGCCGACTATCAAAATCACACGGGTCAAAACAACTGGCCTAGAGTGCACAGCGTGAACCGCTCTCTGTCAAGAGCACCATGGCACTCCGCTCAAATTTCGCCACAGCGAAATCTTTTTCCTAGCCCCCCCCCCCCCCCCCCCCCCCGGACGAAAAAAAAAACACTGCCTAAATACTGATACGCATGAACGGAATTCTGGATACCATTACGTCAACCAGTTTGAGACAAGCTGCTTTAAGTCAATCACTTGTATTCCTTCAAAACTGAACTAATCAATGCTACGCCGGCATCCTAGACGTTTTTACCCGCGAGCATTCCTCGAAGCCGTTTAAGGTTAACGACTGGTATCTGCAAAATAGTTAAAGGAAATATATGCCTGGTCGTCTGCAAGGCAGGCCGCCAACCTAACTGATTCATACGAGCAAAAAAACAACAACACAGCGAATGATTAAAACTTACAAACAAATATCGCACACTAAAACCGAAGCAAACAGTGTGCCACATTTAGCGTCATATTAGGAGGTATGAAACAGCGACTCAGCAGAACATGTAGAGCCAGCACGTGATCAGTTCTATACAAATATCTTTATTTAAAAAAAAAGGAAAAAGGATCAGCTACCACAAAATCAAACATTCATTTAGTTTTGCATTTTTTTTACCTCTATAACACCGCTATGATGGTACGTTCGCCCCGTGCTGCAGTGTTTCGGCATAATAAGCGCATTTCCGAGAATGGACTAGGAACCGGAGACCAAAAGAGAGGTTATTCGGAAGGATATAAAAGTGAAATTATATTTGCATCTGCTTGCATTACGGAAAGGAGAAATACAGAATTAGTGTGAGATTCGAAAGGGGAAGACGCCGATTAAAAGCTTCGACGGTGTTATGCAGGTTTTTGTGGCTTAGTGCTTTTTTCATGAAATCTGCAGGTGTCTTTAGTAGGAATCGCCTGAATCACATTCTCCTGTGCCGAATGCTCCAGTTTCTGTTAAGCCACCGTGTAATGTACATATATATGGACATATAATATGGTGGAGCTGCCATAAAAAGAATGTAAACCAATAAGCTCCTGCCTGCACCACTGACGTATAACAGGCTTGACCCAATCGTAAAATAAATGAAAAGGCCCGAAGGCATTCCATCGTTTTGCCACCCGTAGGTGGAAAAATAAAAGAAAGGGGGGGAAATGCTACAAGCGACCCATCGCCGGGGGAACGGGCCCGGGGAGACTCCCCTGATCTCCCCTAGGACGTAGCGGAGGGGGTGGGATATAGGGTATGGGAAATTGGAGTTGGGAAAGGGTTATGGGAAATGGGGTGGGAATGGGGACAGCGAGATTTTGCTCTGATCCTTCGTTTGACATCGACTCCATTTCTGGCCCGCCTGGCCAGGACAGGTAGGGCATCGAGCTTTTCCAATAGTGCGGCTCCCCCACGGGATGCACGACCACCCACTGGCTCCGACCGTCGGAGACAGGAAAGGAAGAAAAAAAAAATTCCTAACTTGGGGTCCGCAGCCACCTGCTCCTCCACTATTTTAAGGGTTGGATCGGACCGGCCGGTTACTAGCCGTCGACTGTGTTTCGCGGTTTTTCAGACTCCGGAAGTGTGTGTGGTGTGGTCCGGCCAACAGAGGCCCAGGTCGTCAGCCTATCGGCGCTTGGCCCTCGGCACCATAACCCGGTAACCCTGGGGGACCCACCTGTGCTACCTTCCAACCACCATGCACTTATTTCCTCCCCTTGCTTGCTCCACGCCTACTGAGGAGGGAGTATTCAAGGCCGGGCGCCCGGGCCACGAACCAAGAATCGGGCATAGGGTGAGATAAGCCGGGCCTACTCCACCGGTACTCCACACATCGACGGTTTTCGCACTGGTCCTACTGCACACCCTCTACCTCGGCGTCCCCAGTGGCCCCCAAGACCGGGTCAGCCTCGGCGTCCGCAATATGCCAACCCATCATAAGCGATCCGCAATGAGACTGCTTCCCCGAGGACATCGATTCCGAGGAGCTCGGGCTGTCGGGACCCCCGCGCGGACCTGGCCTCTATGTAGCCAGAAACCGTGCGTCGGCACGCTACCGCGCGGACCTGACCTCTTCGTAGCCAGAAACCGAGCATTAGTAGCCGTGCACGTTCCCGTGAGCGGAGGTTTTTGACTTTTGACATTCCTTTCTACCGGATTTCGTGGGTCCAACCTGGTCTGCCTCCAGGCCTGCCTCCGCACAGACAACGGACCTCACGATTCGGCTGGCCCTCACAGCCGTGGGAGTCGCTGCAGCTCCAAAGAGGATGGGCCCCGGACAACCCGTCCCCACCGCTGGCGTTGCATGCACCGGAACAAAGCCTAGTAGCCGAAACTACACCGGCCCGTATCCGGCGGCAGGGGGGGCCACGGGCAGGCCGCACAGTCGGATTTCCCCCCCCACCCCCACCGTGTAATGTACAGCAGGATCCCTTTACTCGACTGCAAGGCAAGAGCCATGACGTCAGCGCCGACAACGAGCATGAACACGAAGCAGTCTTGCTTGGCGCCATCAGCGCTGCGACGAATTTATTGCGTGCTTGTTGGACTGAACTTATTTGTTTGCGACATCAAAGTTACCGCGGGTCAACGTGAGTTATGTGGTTTGTGCGCTCCCGGGAGTTGGAGCCACCCGCCAGGCAGCCGGGTGCAACGCCAGCGGGGCAAGGGGGAGGGAGAGTGGCGTGCTGTGACAGCAGCACTCCTTCCTGGAAGAACAGAGGGGTGCGTCTTCCTGTAGGCTCAGGCTGAACGGACATTACGGCGCAGCACCGGAAGCTAAGAGGGAACTGTGGCATCCGGTTGTCCAAACAGGGGAATCCGAACACCAAGCTTCATTGCATGAACACTGCTGTAGATGTGCTCCAACTCTGCTTCAGAAGCGGCACTCGTCGGAGTAACACGCGGCAACTGCAAAAAGTCTCGACCTCAAAATTTCGACCTCACAGAATAAAGACCTCACTCAACCTCAAACTCAGGCGTGAGGTTGAGATCTGATTTGCTGACCTCACTCAAAAAATTTCGAGCCGTCACCGACCTCACCTCAACCTCACCTCACGACGTGAGGTTGAGGTCATTTTGAGGTTAAGGTCGACCTCATGAGGTTGCCCACCTCTGAACGCGAGACGTTCCAACCGTGCCGCGATGGGCCGAACTCGAGACAGCCATCCCAATTTCCATCTTACGCGCGTCGGTTCGGGAAGACATGGCCAAATTTATTATCACGACTTTGCAATGATTGCCGCGCGTTGGTACACATGTATTTACTCATCAACGCGCTCTTCTTTACTCTATGTCGCGCAGTCCGCTCCCTGGGTTATTCCTTAGTCTTTTTCTTCCACAAGCGCATGAAAAAAAAAGCGCACGCACCTGCACACTCTTGTTTTGCTTGGACGTCTCGAACGGCAGCTGGCTCGCTCATGCAGTTTCGTTGCAACTTGAGACCACAGGGCTCGACACCTATAACCTGAATGCGGAATGCGCGCCCCGCATACATGAGCGCTTCTCCGCTTTCAAAACTAAACGCTCCCTTCATTCATAGCGCATTAAGTTCAAGTAAGAGAAGCCCCAAAAGAAAAGAAGGCAACAAAATCAGAGGGCGCTTGCTTACGCAAAGCGAGGATGATCGCATAACCAACGTATAGTCGCATCAATTTATCTTGTCGTACGCCTATTACTCGTAATTCCTACGTGCGACTCAGTAACAAAACACATAGGTCTTGCTATACTCGCCTCACATTTCTTTCGTTTCATTAAAAAAATGATTTTTTTTTCTTAAGACACTGCGCTATCGCTGCGGAGACTAGACGCCATCAGCCGGGCCAGGGTGTTTAAAAAATCCGCGGTTGATGCAAACATAGCAAATTCAGTCACCAAAGAATATCTTTCCAGTGGCGCTTGAACATCGCAACTTCGCCGTTATGTATATTCCCTAAGCAGCGGATGTTACGATTATAATTTGTTTCAAGAGAAAACTTTAATGGGGCCTACATTCCGCAACGTAAGGAGAGAAGACGACGTGCCTCGGGTCTGTATAACTTTGGCTGTCTATTAGAATAACTGATGATTGGAATCGTGTGAGGATATAAACATTAACGCGACAGTGAGCATAAGAAGGCTCGTCTAACCTCCAATGTAACCAAATAAGCAAGGGAAGCTATTGGACTCTCGAGGCTACAGATACACAAAGAGACGTTAGACAGAATGAACAACATAAGGATCCTTCTTTACTGCTATTGTTTGTTGTCTTTGCTGTCTGGATATGCGGAGGGGGCCCGGCCGTTTCTCGCGGACTAGGCCTTTTTTTCTACCAAACTTGCCCTGACAGCACCGCCGATGAAGCCAGATATCGGGTTAATACGAGCGCGCAGAGCGGTAAGTCTTCGCAGTCGGCCGCTCCCTCTAGAAAACACACACAAACAATCGCACAGGTGGGCACAGAGGCGACGAGAAGAGGAAGACATTAATAAAGATCACGCGAGTAAGAGCCGTTCAACGAAGACGCACTTTAGTAACGCGCATGGTAATGCGGATAATGAGTGCTAGCTATGGAGACACAATCACGTTTCAGTTCCATTAATCATCGCCGAGGCCACTCATGCAGGCTGCTTCGCTCTTCCAAGTTTCAGATCCACGGAGCGTCCCTATAGTTCCGCGAAATCCAGCGGAAGGGGCGGAAGAAAACAGAGGCAGAGAGGTAGAATCTGCGAAATTCTACTTTCGACCCCCCCCCCCCCCCCACCCACCCACCTCCTTCCCCCTCCTGAAGCCCCCGTAAGCGCACCTGTACACGGGAACTACTAGACCAGAGCGGTGCAAGGTGATAGTCATGGACACCCACTCCAAGTCGCAAGGCGGCGGCCGCTTCGAGCAGCAGAACGTGTTAAAGCCCCGCGGCTCGCTGCTGGGTCGGTGCTCATTATGAGGGTCGTCTATCGTAAGCCTTCGTTCACCAAGCGTGCCGACTGTTTTATGGCTTTCGTTCCCGCTTTTTCGCCGTTTGTTGCGTTTTTTCTTTCCATTCGAAACCTATATGTGGCGGTCCGTGCGCGCTTCCTTCGTTTGTTTTATTTACAACACGGCCGCGGCGACGGAGAAGGCGTGTGGCTTCGCGCCTTTCGTGTCCGTATCCTGACTGCAACAACCACGTCTTCCACGGGAACCTCCTCCCCAAGAACAAGCGGGAAGGAAATGTGCTCCCGCTTCTTCTACTTGACAGGCCACAAGTTCAATTCGGTCTTCCTTCAACGCCCTTATTAATGATCATCAAATTAAACAGATACCGTCATCTGCAGAAAATATCGTTAGCAATTCTTTTGGCAGTCGGACGAAACCACCACCTGAGATTCGCCAACTACGTGTGATATCTTTGAATGCCAGAAGCATTGTTAATAAAACAGACAGCCTTGAGGTAGTGCTCTTCTCTTATGATCCCCATGTACTGGTGATAAGCGAGACATGGTTACACAGTGGTATTTTTGATGAAGAAATTGTGCCACCGGGCTACGTCATTTACAGACGTGATCGCGGTTCACGTGGTGGTGGGGTTGCTGTGATTGCTAGGTGTGAAGTGAACGTAACGCTCCTTCACCAAATTGATCAGCATGAAAGCTTGTTTTTGCGCCTAGTAACGCATGGCTTCACCTTTTACCTTTGCGCTGTGTATCATCCACCTGATGCAACGGATTCTTTTATGTCTAGTCTTTTCGATCATTTAATACATTACCAGAATCGGAATCTTATCCTTACCGGTGACTTCAATCTTCCTGCCATCGACTGAGACAAACCATCGTATGGCCTATGTGCCTCATGTGATATCGTTTTAGATCTGATGTTTTCTTTAAACCTTAAGCAAGCTGTTCGTGAATACACCAGACAGTCATCTGTACTAGACCTATTCTTTGTTAGCCAAACCTTTTTTGATGGAGTGCTTGACGTTGAACCGGGAATATCAGATCATTGTCTTTTATACTTTTGTTGTGTTTCGCCTGGTGCTTCGGGGGTGCATCAGGCTAAAATGATAAAGGACTTCGTTCGTGCTAATGATAATACAGTCATCGACGGCTTACAGTCGCTGTTAAGCAGCTCCTCCGGGAATGACGTTCATATAGTTTGTGGCATCACTTTAAGAATGCAGTGCAGTACTGTACCGAACATTTTATTCCACTTAGAAAAGCTCATATCAACCGTCGCAATCCTTGGATAAGTCGAGAACTTCTTCAACTGAAACGCAAAGTGAAGCGATTTAGGAAGAAAAAGGTATCTTCATTACAACAGTTCCAACTACTCAAACAGAAACTTGCCTTGAAGTTAAAATCAGCAAAAGTTTCATTATTTTGAAATGACGCTCCCCGAATTCATCAGAAGCAATCCCCAAAAGTTTTGGAAATTTTTAGGTCGAAAGAATGAGCAGTTGAGTAAGGCTCGAATTAATGACGACATTGTGACCGACTGCACAGTGATTGCAGAAGGTTTTAACTCTTACTTTCAAAGCTTATTTCTGACGGAGAGGGCAACCACAGCTAGAATTCGAGGTGATGATCTTGGTAACGTACCGGCTATTTCTGTGAATGGTGTTCTGTCGATGCTGCGTAAACTTGATGATAAGAAATGTTCTGGTCCTGATTGGCTTGCAAATGCTTTTCTTAAACATTTTGCAACGGAATTATCCGAGTTTTTAACACAGATATTTCAAGTCTCTTTAACTTCTGGTGATGTGCCGGAGGACTGGAAAATGGCCCGCGTTGTACCAATCCATAAAAAAGAGATAAGCTAAGTATTTCTAACTACAGACCGATTTCAATTACTTCTTCTTGTTGTAAGTTAATAGAACACATAGTCTCTGTGTACCTTAATTCGTTTCTAGCTGAAAATAACATTTTATCCCCTTTGCAACACGGCTTCAGAAAGGGTATGTCCACCGTGACGCAGTTGGTTTCTACTGTTAATGAATTCCAAGTTGTTCTTGATAAATCCGGGCAGGTTGATGTTCTTTTTTTAGACTTCCGCAAGGCTTTTGACACTGTTTCTCATGGCAAACTCATTTCTAAATTAGATAGTATTGGCGTCCCTACTTATCTTGTCAACTGGATTCATGCTTATCTTAAACATAGGAAATAATACGTAGACGTTAATGGCTGCAGATCTAACGATCTTCCAATTACTTCAGGCGTACCTCAAGGCAGCGTCTTAGGGCCACTGCTTTTCCTAATCTATATAAATGATCTGTCTGCTTCCATCCCCGGAAATGCCTCTTTAAAGCTTTTTGCAGATGATTGCATACTTTTTAAGACCATAAATAACCAGAACGATCACTACTTCTTGCAAAATGCGCTTCTAGCTGTTCATCAGTGGTGTGTAAAATGGGATATGCAACTAAACCTCGATAAAACTATTTTCTTACGCATTTCGCGCAAAAAGCATCTTAGTCCTTTCTCATACACCCTGCAAAATCATGTAATCCACGAGGTTACACAATATAAATATTTAGGGGTAACGTTAACTCATGACTTAACATGGACTTCACACATTGCAGACATTTGCTCCTCGTCCTTTTCTAAGCTTTGTTACTTAAGGCGGAAGCTTAATGATGCCCCAAGTAAAGTTAAACTCCTTGCATACTCAACATTCATTAGGTCCAAATTGGAGTACGCTTCGGCATTATGGGATCCATTCATAAAGAAAGACATATACAAGATAGAGATGGTGCAAAGGAAAGCGGTTAGGTTTATTTATAACAAATACAGGAGGTTAGACTCACCTACAACACTAATGAAAACCAACCATATTCCATTACTTGAAGTACGCAGAAAAATTTCCCGTCTGTTGTTTATGCATAACCTTTTAACACATAAACTAAACATACCCCGCCCTGAAATTCTCAAACAATTGACGCGCCGAACACACCATTCACGAATTAATTTGCTGGAACCCATTTTTGCAAAGACTGACTCATTCAAGCACAGTTTTTTTCCACGGACTGTTTCCAACTGGAACTCTCTTCCCGAGGCCATTTTCCAGTCCTCAAATTTTAGTAAAGCTCTTGAGAAGCATTTTCTCGAGTAAATGAGCGTTGTATTTCGTTATTCTGCTCATTGTTTGTAACCCCATGTATTTTCTTAGTATTTGTCATTTTCAATGCCTTGTATAGCCCCTCCTGCATGGGCCAATCTATTGGCCTGCAGTATTATGAAATAAATAAATAAACAGGCTGCACAGACAAGAAACGTTAGCCCGGAGTACCCGGTAGCCCGGAGTCGGGCCCCCACCCTCACCCTCAGAACGTGCCTCTTGCCCCCACCCCCTCGCCCTCACCTCATCATGTCTTCCCTCCCTCACCCTCGTCCTCACGAATTTTCATGCGCCGATCCTTCTACACCCTCACCTCACCGAGTGATATCCTCATGAGGTGAGGGTGAAGACGCCCTCATGAGGGCTCGTCGACCTCGTGAGGATGCCCAGGTCTGCTCTTCATTAGACGGCTCCGACATAGAATGAAATGGAAGAACGCACTTAAACTTCGGAGGGGGGCGAGGGGAGGCGTGTGCCGCAGGTTGGGGTGCAACACGCTCTGTGCACGGCGCATAAGGGGAATGGCATTAAGACATTTGCCCATTTTTATTTAACAGGGCTGTGTTTCAGGTTTATCATGTTATATTTCTTCATGGGTTCCGTCTATCTGTCGGCACTTGGAAGAAGCTTCCCAGACAAGCATCGGGTTACAAGTTGAAATTTATTTGTCTACATCATCAGCCGAATTTCCTAGTCCCTCTAAAACATACGATTAAATATGCGTTGCAAAACAAAGAGCACCAATCCGGTCCGAGGTTCAGCCCCGGGACGGCACCGCCCGCCCGCTGGCAGTGTTCCTTCTTTCCCTTGGAGATCGCCGCGAATCTCAATTGCACACACAACCTCGCCGCTCTTCGGACATCACCGCACAGCTGCGCCTCACGTGCGGGTGCTCCATTCTTGGAAGAATCTCTTGTCGTCGCCGCCGTCATCGCCGTCATCGCCGGCGGCCCGGCTGCCGCCTCCACCAAGGTCGGGCGTGAACCTTCGTTTATCGCACCCGCGCCAGGACGCCATTGCTTCGCTCGCACGAGCCCGTCCGTCTCCCCGACACACCGTCTGCTGACCGGCCGTATACCCAAGGGGGAACATTCTTCCGTTGTACCAAGGCGGGATGGAGGATACCGCTCGTTTCCGGTCCTCAGGCGACCTCGCGGTATGCGTCGAGCGTAACAATCACCAATGAACTCGTGAGCCTGAGCACACGTCCTTTCCCATGACTGATGTAAATGTTCGTAGAAATGGGCTATTCGAGCTCAGCGCATTCACACAGAACACTGGACCTGGCGTCATCTATAGCGTCTGCCCTCAAGCTCTCGTCCTTTATCTTCTTTTCCTTGGGCACGGCTGTTCAATCTCACAGTGAAGACGGTAGCGCGTGCCCAAATTTGACCAAAGGTCCGCGAAACGCTATGTAACGAGGACGAGGAGAAGTGGCAGAAGCGAAAGGCGCGGTGAGGTTTTGCTCTGGGTGGACATCCAAACCACGCCGTGAAGGAAGGGATAAAGCCAGTGGAAAGGGAAAGAAATGTGCTCCAGTAGCACTAAATATGATCTACAACACGTTTCGAGTGAACCAAAAGAGTTTTCAGCTTTTTAGCAGATCAGCGCGGTTTCATTCAGAGCATCGAACGTGCACAAACATTGAAAGTACTTTGTAATTTTCTTCAGGCGCTAAATGCATAACTTTCCTGCGCTGCTGGCTGCTTTGTGAACTGAGCTCCGACCCGGAGCACTGGCTGCTCAGTGGCTTTGACGTTCGTTCTGCTGATCTCAGGTGACGGTTTCGAACCCGTCCGCGTGGCTGCATTTCGATGGAGGCGAAATGCAAAAAAAAATATCGGGACACCTGATCAACCGAATTCACAAAACCCACTGCACATGCGCGCGCTTACAGGAAGCAGTTAAGCCCCCATCTGAGCTGTAGCCCTACGCAACGCCGCCTGTGAGGCGGTCCGTTGTCTTTCACTTTTTGAATGAGGTACGTATGTTGGCAGTGGGTATTTTTTCGCGGCATTTATCGCATTGCTTCGGCATTTATAGCATTCACTGAATGTGTAGCTCCCAGAGAGGGCAGCTGCTGCGACGCGGGGAGGTGGCGACAGCAGCGGCGGCTATATACAACCTATGTCCGTAAAGTTCCGAGACTAAGTTCATTTAAAAAAATGCGTTTAACATTGAAATCATTTGTGCAGCACCCCTTCGAAATAGTCTCTCTTCTAGTCTATACACAGCTTCCAACGCTTCTTGAGGTCTTGGAAACAGTTGGAAAACGCTTCTTTTGGCAGAGCTGTCAGCTCCTTTGTCGTGGCGCCTTGAATGGCCTCCACGCTTCCATCCAGCTACCTTTTAGGGCTCTCTTCCCACGAGGAAACAAGAAAAATTCTCATGCGGAGAGGTTAGGCGAGTATGGCGGATGGGGAAGTACAGTAATGCTGTGCTTGGCGAGAAATTTTGTCGGTTGAGAGCAGTGTGCAGACTTGCATATGGGGGAGAAGGCTCCATTGTCTAGATGCCCATAAGTCAGGGCGACGGCGTCGCAGTGCATCACGCATGTGTTGGAGCAGGCGGATATAAAACTCTTGATTCACCGTCTGCCCTTGTGGGACGAACTTGTGGTATATGACACCTCTGGAATCGAAAAAAAAACTATCAACATCGTCTTTGTTTCGGTCTTCTGTCACCGCAACCTTTTTCGACGCCGGAGAGCTTGTGGACCGCCATTCCGCGCTCTGCCTGTTTTTTGAGGATCGTACTGAAAACACCATGTTTCGTCTTCAGCAATGAAGCTGTCGATGAATGCCCTTCTCTGCCTCGGAGAGCAAATCAGCGCTCACTGATGTCCGCGTGTCCTTCTTGTGAGGGAGTGCGGCACAAGTCTGGCATTCAGCTTTCGTTTCCCCAAGTTCTCACGCAAAATTTTGTGGCATGTTGTCTTACTAATGTCGAGAGCATCTGATAGCATGCCGACTGTAATGGTGCGGTCTTACTGTACGATTTCCCTGATCCGAGTCACGTTGTTTTCACTCCGTGAGGTTTAAGGGCGTCCCTGCCTTGTGTCGTCTTTCACCGACGTTCTCCCCGAAGCGAACCTCTTGTGCCACTCGAAAACTCGCGCCCGCGATAATGTCTCTTTGCCGTAAGCGTCACGAAGGAGCTAATACGTCTCTGTGGCTGTCTTGCCAAGCTTCACACAGAATCATGTTTGGAATGGAATGGAATAACTTTATTGCTCTATTTACAGCTTTCAGTGGCCAACAGAGGTCTTCATGTTTTACTGAAGTCTCCGTCGTCTTGAGTGGTCGGCGCCCCTATTCCAGAGCACCGCTGAGCATGGCCACTTTGAGAGCATGCTGCACCAATCCTTTTCTGACTGTGAGCAGCCGCTGGTGAGCAGGCACTCCCACTGTGCCGCACTGGGTTTTTCTTCTTTGTGGAAAGAGAAGTTATTTCTGCACTCCCATGTGATGTGATATAGTGTTGGAATGGCTCCACACCATGGGCATGTGTCCCTGTATTGACTGGGAAACATTTTATGTAGGATGTGTAGATTTGAGAATGTTCCTGTCTGCAGCCTTCGCCAGCCGACTGCTTCATGTTGTGTCAAAGATCGGTGGAGTACACGCTGTTCGAGGTGGACGTCCATATCTCCACATTCACTCACAGTGGAATGCGCAGACTAGTGACAACGTATTTTTCTACATGTAGTGCCATCTAGCGGCTGCCACAGCAATTAACTTAAATAGCTCAGGTTATCCCGAAAAGATGGCCCTATACATACGAACCAACGTTTGTTTTGGGGAATCATTTCTAGAGAAGAAAATAAATCAGTCTCGAAACATTACGGACAAAGGTTGTATATGCACTTGTCACTCCGACTCACTCAATTTTTTAGGTTTGAAATGTTGATGGTGGCGAGCAAAACGCGCTTGCCCCTTAATTTTTCACTCGCGCGCAGTCCGTTTACTAGAGCCGGTTACAAACACCTTTCCCAACCTCCACTTGTACCACGCACAAAAAAATGGAGGGAACACTTAAGCTCCGCCTTAAGGGTTGACGCGATACGGTTAATGAGTTAATGTACATATATGCGGAATTGTTCATTCTGTACTTAACATTCATATATCCCCGGGAGTCCTCATAGTACTCTTGGAGCAGTGGTGCAGCGGTTAAGCGGTGCGCCACTGCCCTTCGATGGCAGGTGCTGCCGCCTATGAGGCTTGTGCGACGCAGGTTGCTATTCCCGAGCAACCTCTCGCGACCTATCATTAATGTAACAACCTGACACCGTGGATAGACTGCTCACAGTCCGGTGAACAGATTGTGATAACGCCAGGTCTCGCGACTTATAGGTGGCCCACCTGCCACCTAATCTGTTGCTTATTTGGGGATTTGGGGGATTTTTCGCTCACGGTCAACGACGCCGATGACGTGGCCGCTTTTCTGCGACACGGGCTCCTTAAAGGGACCCTGAAATGATTTGTCTTCGAGAGGTCTTGGAGAGGTTCAGCTTGGGTGTGTTACGGGATGCGGTCGCCTGCCCAGTACTTGGGACAATCCGAGCCATGTGTGAAAACCTGAAGGCTACTGATAGGGTCTCCTCCAAGAGTGCTGCGGCTGCTTGCTGGCTTGCAGCGATGGGAATGCGGCGCTTAATTGGAATGACCCTGCAAGTCGAAGTGCACCGGGATGGGTGTCGAGTTAGAGGAGGAGGGACTACAGCGTAGACCGGAGCGGGGCCGAAGTAATGACGGTAGATGGCTCTGAAATGTCCAACTATTGAGGAGGGAAGATGACGCAGCCGAGCCAGGAGGGGAGCACCGACAGGGGCATGGTGTAGCCTATCGAGGTGAAGTAGGCCCGTTCTAAGTAGCAGAAGGGAGAGAGGAAGTGCTGCTGCCTCGGGAAAGGCTGTAGGGACCTCGAATGACTTCGGAGCCCGAGACATTGCGGATGATATAGTGGTATCGGGTCTCCAGCCTCTTCGTTCGGGAGCGGCGAAGGGAGACGAGAGGCAAGGCATAGAGCAGCAGGTTGGTGCCAGCTGCATTTAGAGCTTGAGGGCCCCTGTGGGGGTGCAGACTTTCCCGCCTGCAAGTATCTAGGGAACGACCCGGCCTAAGCGATGAAGTCGTGGAACAAGGGTCCTCTTCGCCAGGATCCAAATCAGCCTGTGCTCAATAACGAGACCAAGGTGCTTCACCTGGGTCCTCCAGGAAAGAATGGTTCCGTTGAGGTGCAGGTTGGTGACCCGTGTTCTGGCTCCTCTGGGAGGGATCAAGAGGTCATTCGTCTTGGTTGTCGAGACGGCGAGCACTATAGAGGCCATGATGTAGTGGGCCCCTTCGAGGGCGTTTCGCGGGGGCTTCCTTGCTGTGATGAGCCTCCTCGCTGGGTCAGGAACCCGCACGGCCACGTCGGTACCGTGGATTGAGCACTTTACCTGGAGGCAGAGCACTTTCTTCTTTATTTTTCTCGCCCTTTCTAATATATGTACCTGGAGGCCGGTGGGGGATGGCGTCAGGGAGACGGGCCAAGCCCATGTTAAAGAGGGAGCGACTCAAAACTTAGCCCTGTTGGATGCCTGCTGTGACTGGGCTGTGAGTGTTTTGGCTGGAGTGCTGAGGGTGTTTCCGATGCGGACCGTCATGGTACATCTGTTGGGGAAAGCGGTGATAAGACACGCAGGCAGCCATCCACTCCAAGAAGGTCTAGTGCCTCCATTACTGTGGCGTGAGAGGGGTTCTCGAAGGCAGCCTGAACGTCCAGCAGGACCAGGAGGGCCAGCTTATCATTCTGCTTAGTCTCCTCTAGGGTACCAACCACGTCAGCAATGGAATTGGCTGTTGCGCGATTCACCAGAAGCCCGTCTGGCGTTCGGAGAAAATCCTATGAACCGTGCGATCCAGCATAGCCGGGCCAATTCCACTGCCTCTAGCGTCTTACAAGCAACAGATGTGAGTGATACCGGCCTGTAAGAACTGAGCCGCTAGGCCGAGTCCTTGGTCTTGATTATCGGGATAATGATGACCGTCAGCCAGGTATCGGCAAGTCGGCCGAGGTCCAAACGGCGTTCTGTAACTCTAGGAGGCGTTCCTTCTCGGGGTGGTCCAGACTGTGCAGCATCTGGTGGGTAACCTTGTCTGCTCCAGGGACACTCTTCCATTTGGAGTGGTTCAGCACTGCAGTCAGTTCATGGAATGTCTGTCTTGCACAGTCTGTGTTGCGCAGGTGTTTAACGTTCACCGTGGTTTTGATCTAGAGGCCTTCCACTGGTTTGCTGCGAGGAGCCGGATTGCCTTGGCACCTGCTGGGAGGAGGCGCGAATGAGGACCGCGGGGGGGGGGGGGGGGTATGAGGTGTCATGGACGGAATATGCCGGAGCGTGCCTGTAGCACGCGACATGGAAACGCAGCATCAAGGGTCTACGCCCCTACTTCGGTGTCTGAGCATGTGTCTACAATGGACCCCGAGGCGCGACATGAGAAGAGAGCACCCCTGCGTACGTGACACACTGCAAGTCGGCAATGAATGTCAACGTGCGGCTCGGGAGGGGGAACGCCCCTGCGTACGCGACTCACCACACCTCAGCGATAGCCGTCAAAGTCGAGGTGCGGGAGAGGAGGAAAACGACAAGCTCCAGGAAAAGGGTATAAGAACGCGAGCATCGGACCCCTCGATTAGCTAGACGCCCGCTTCAACACTGGTCTAGGCAGTTGCGGACACGCCGTAGGATAAATCCGACAGCGGTTCCCACTTTCGCCGCGGACGGGCAACAGCGACGAGACAGGTGTACCTCCTGTAGCTATGGGAAATGGGGCCTGACCTAAGGGCATCAACCTCTGGAGGACTCCCTCCACCCTTTGCTAAAGTTTTTCTCTCTCTCCTGTTATGCTAACTGTCTCCGTACCAGGCAGCCACTACCTCGCCCCGTAACCACCGACGCGCCGGCCGTCTCCGGAATACAGCACATAACACCAGATGGTTAGAGCCAGCTCCGGCAGACTCCAGCCGGCTTAATCGTAGCACCGCATCCATGGTTGAGCCGTACTGGCACCAGTCACAGTTGAAATTAATAATTAAACCTTTTCTCTGTTACCGGGTCTTGTGTCTCATTTACCCTGAACTCTGCGTCGGATATCTATGTCGGATCTTTGAAGGCCGTAGAAGTGCCATGAGTAGCCGCCACGCCCTGGAGGATTGCTGCGCAGTCTGGATGGAGCTGCAGATTCCTTCTCATCTCTCGCGCCAACGGCGCTTGGCGTGACGTCGACAGACGGCGTCAGTCCTTTTGTGGACAGTCCAGTCCTCAAGCCTTTCCTCTCTGCTCGGGAGCTGAGGGCGCCGTGCATCGGATAGTTTCGAGGAAATGTCCCTAGACTGGAGCCTCTGTAGAACGCACGCAAAACGGACCACCTCACCAATCGGTACACCTTGTCACCAAGTCTCTTCGTGCTGGGAGTGAGAAAAATGGAGGAGTGGTCCTACCCCCACTTGTCCGGTACCCTATCGCACATGCATCGACCCGCGCCCGCGACGAGGGCCATGTCAGTCTTGGAGTACAATGTAGCTCGCACAGAGGTTGACGGGTATGGCTGGAGGAGAGAGACCAGCCTTGGCAATGGCGGCAGGAGTTGACGTCCACGGCGATTGGAAGTGACACATCCCCAGTCCCTGCGGTGTGCGTTGAAGACCCCAACAATGACGGCCCCTTTGCTCAACGAAGTATGGAAGGGAAAAGAAAGGCACGAAGGGTCCCATGGTCTGCCCGGTTCGACGTAAATCGACGCCATGGTAGTGTCGAGGGTTCCCTTTCGGACTCGAACGGCGCACTCCAGGGGACTAATATTATGGTTAGGGTTTTACAAAATAACAAAAAGAAAATTTCTCTGCCTGCACCTCACGTGTATACACAGGAGGCAATGTCCAACACATACACCTCGGAACAAGAATTTGAGTTCCTTACGTAGATGACAGTGCGTGTGGCGCCTTGAGGGTGGCCGGGGTTCAGGTATGGGATACTTGAACAGACCTGGTTGGTGAAGGAGGTGACGCCGAAGTAGCCAGTATAGCCTTGGAGACGAAAGTCGGCTGTCCTGGCATGAGATTCTTAGAGGGAAAGAATATCGATGTCTTGTTGGGGTAGAGACCCTGCCAGGCTGGCGTACGGCCGTCCTGTGGCACGCTTGTTATTAACTATGGTTGCTTGACTGGGCGCTCTGGGAGGCTAAGGCAGCGTCGCCAAGTCCACGGCGACTTGTGGGGAACCAGTGCAGTGTTGGTGCCGTCAGCACGCTTGGGAGGGGTCGTCCATGAGGCTGGACGTGACGCAGGGGCATGTTCTGTATGCTTCGGAGCAGGCGTCTCCAGGATCGCTTGTGGATGGAAGTCATCATCATCATCATCAGCCTGACTACACCCACTGCAGGGCAAAGGCCTCTCCCATGTCTCTCCAATTAACCCTATCCTTTGCCAGCTACATCCACCCTTTGCCTGCAAACTTCTTAATCTCATCCGCCCACCTTACCTTCTGCCGCCCCCTGCTACGCTTACTTTCTCTTGGAACCCACTCCGTTACCCGTAAGGACCAGCGGTTATCCACTCCGTTACCCTTAAGGACCAGCGGTTATCTTGCCTTCGCATTACATGTCCTGCCCAAGCCCATTTCTTTCTCTTGATTTCGACTAGGATGTCATTAACCCGCGTTTGTTCCCTCACCCACTCTGCCCGCTTCCGGTCTCTTAACGTTACACCTATCATTTTTCTTTCCATGGCTCGCTGCGTTGTCCTTAACTTAAGCTGAACTCTTTTCGTTAGCCTCCACGTTTCTGCCCCGTAGGTGAGTACCGGTAAGATAAAGCTGTTGTACACTTTCCTCTTGAGGGAAGTTGGTAAACTGCCACTCATGATCTGCGAGAATTTGCCATATGCCCTCCACCCGATTCTTATCCTTCTAGTTATCTCCCTCTCATGATCCGGATCAGCTGTCACTACCTGCCCTAAGTAGACGAATTCCTTTACCACTTCCAGCATCTCATTGCCAATTGTGAACTGCTGTTCGCTTGCTATACTCCGTCTCACAAGATGTTTGCAGCACTACGAAAGGTACAGCTCTCTCGTCCAATCAGGATGGCGCGCACTACATTAGTGTGTTCCTACGCGCCTGTGGCTCGATCCACCTGATGTCCAGGTGGCTTCTTTCTACCTCTATTTATAGTAGCACCGAGCCACAGGTGTTCCACCGCGCAGCGCCGCGCCTTTCCTCAAAATCCAACTTTCAATTTTCAGTTTTCTCTCGCTTCTTTCCCTCCTTTATCTCTTCCTTTACGATGCGGTTCGGGTGTCCACCGAGATATTGTCTTTCTTCTTTCCCTCCCTCCTTTATCCCTTCCTTTACTGCGCGGTTCGGGTGTCCACCGATATATGTGAGACAACCAGGGTACTGTTCTCATCAGTTCCTCTGTTGTCGCGTCGCAGTAAATTTCAGTAATCGTGTCATGTGCATATAAATTTATTTACTCCAGCGTGCCGAGGCAGCCGAGTGTCGATGGTGGCGAAATGCAAAACAAGCCCATGTGCTGCGCGAGAGGCAACGCACGTTAAACGGGTTCGATCATCTCATCGTCCTCATAACAACTGAATTCAGCACTGCTGGTTGTGTCGTCCTCCAGGTTGACAACAATGGCGTCGCCGGGTGGTAGTAGTGGGAGAAGTCTCCTGGAGAACCAGTTTTCGTAGTGTTCCCCGTTCATTTCCTCGTGGTAATCACCCGAGTTTTTCTTCGCTCGGAAAACTTCCGCTGCTCCTTCGACAAAACCTTGCTCACTACCGCAATGCGTCACAATAAGCCTGCCACCTTTGCCACTGGGGTTTTGTAGACCAGTCGACAGTCCGGATCGATGCGCTTGGTGTGCAGATTGGATGGTGCAGTCAGTCCACACTCGACTTCGCGTGTGGCCGGCGTTAACCCACGTTTCGTCGGTGAAGAAAATAGGCCTACCCTGGCGTCGCAGCTCCGCTATCTGGCGCAGGTACCGGCGGCGACACTGCACAATGTGCGTCGCTTCGATTAACATCGCATTCCGAGAGCGCTTCTTATATCGGAAGCCAAGTTTCTTCAACATCCTCTGCATTGTCGCTGCGGACACGGTCGGTAGCGTTTCGTCCTCTTCGAAATGCGCAACCACCTTCGCGATAGTTGGAATTTCCCCTCTCTGGAAAAAGGTGTGTACCACCCTTCGCAACACGCTCAGGTCAAAATCGTCCAGCTTCTTCGTCCGCTCGCGGCCTCTTCCGCCAGCACGCTTCTTCGGTGACAACACTCGGCCCGCGTTCAACGTCTCCGTTGTCCACTTGTAAAGCGTTCGCTCGCTCACCTGCGTGAGTTTTGCCGTCCTCTTGATGAGCGCATTTGTACTCCAACTGCCCCCGCACTCGACGCGAAGCGCTTCAAGAACATTTAAAGCCACCTGCTTCGCCTGCTTGGGGAAACAGCGCACTGTCGGTGTAGAGCACACAGGAGACACAACAGACTCGTCCGACGCCATGTTGGAAAGTGGCGACGCATCACTACCTCGCAGCAGGCCTCCGCAGAGCTGTGTCCGTACGGGCTTTGTCTGGTAATTTCACCAGTGATTGAAACACTCCCTACCATTTAAATATACCTGTCCAAATCATGTTTTTAGTTGCAATGCTTATTGTTTTGATTAATAGTCATACACTCCTCAAATATTCGAGGGACTATTTTCTGCGTTTCTGCAGCCCTGATTGGACGAGAGAGCTCTACCTTCCGTAGTGCTGCAAACATCTTGTGAGACGAAGTATAGACTGTTGAACATTAGCTTGGTTTTCTGCATGTTAATTTTTAGACCCGGCGTTCTGCTCTGCCTGTCTAACTCATTGACCATGATTTGCAGTTCATCTCCTGAGTGACTCAGCAAGGCAATATCATCAGCGAATCGCAGATTATTTAGGTATTCTCCATTTACTCTTATTCCCAACTGTTCCCAATTCATGCCTCGGAATACCTCCTGTAAACAGGCGGTGAATAGCATTGGCGAGATCGTGTCTCCTTGCCTGACGCCCTTCCTTATTGGAATTTTATTGCTGACTTTATGGAGGACTACAGTAGCTGTGCAGTTGCTATATATATCTTCCAGTATTTTGATATAAGGCTCTTCTATCCCCTGATTACGCAATGCCTGCATGACTGCTGAGGTTTCCACTGAGTCGAATGCTTTCTCGTAATCAATGAAAGCTGTATATAGAGGTTGGTTATATTCTGCGCATTTCTCTATCACCTGATTGATAGTGTGAATATGATCTATTGTGGAATATCCTTTACGAAAGCCTGCCTGATCATTTGGTTGATTGAAGTCTAACGTTGCCCTGACTTTGTTAGCGATTACCTTAGTAAATAATTTGTAGGCAACGGATAGTAAGCTGATCGGCCTGTAATTTTTCAAGTCCTTGGCGTCTCCCTTCTTATGAATTAAGATAATGTTTGCATTCTTCCAAGCTTCTGGTACAGTCGAGGTCATAAGGCATTGCGTATACAGGGTGGCTAGTTTTTCTAGCACGATGTCCCCTCCATCCTTCAACAGATCTGCTGTTACCTGGTCCTCCCATGCTGCTTTTCCCCTTTTCATTGCTTCTAAGGCTTTCTTTACTTCATCTTTCGTTACTGGCAGGATGACGCATTGCTGTGCACTGCTGTCTTCCTCCTTAACGCTCTGATTACATTGGCTACTGTACAGATCTGTGTATAACTCTTCGACTACATTAACTATATTATCCATATTGCTAATGACATTGCCCTGCTCGTCTCTTAATGCATACATCTGGTTTTTACCTATGCCTAGTTTCCTCTTCACTGCTTTTAGGCTACCTCCGTTGAGGTTGAGGTTGAGGTTGAGGTGTTGAAATGCTACAGGTGGGGTTAGCCTTGCTTTGTCTGCCGGCAATTGCTCCACCGCAGCGTCCCTTCGATATTAACAATGCCGCATCTACCCCGCTAAGCGCTTCTTTAGAGCATGCTCGATTCTCTCCATATTAAACTTCCTTATGTCGGCTACCTTGCGCTTGTTTATTAATTTCGAAAGCTCTGCTATTTCTATTCTGTCCGTAGGGTTAGACGCCCTCATGCTTTGGCGCTTCTTAATGAGATCTTTCGTCACCTGAGATAGCTTCCCGGTTTCCTGTCGAACTGTCCTACCGCCTACTTCTACTGCGCACTCCGTAATTATTGATGTCAGATTATCGTGCATTGTAAGAACATCAAGATCGTCTTCCTCAGTTAAAGCCGAATATCTGTTTTGCAGCGCTATCCTAAACTCCTGTGCTTTCCCTCTTACGGCTAACTCGTTAATGGTCTTCTTCTTCACTAGCTTCTTCCGTTCCCTCTTCAAGTCTAAGCTAAGTCTAGACCTTACCATTCTGTGGTCTCTACAACGGACCTTTCCGAGCACGGCCACATCCTGAATGATGCCAGGTTTAGCGCATAGTATGAAGTCGATTTCATTTTTAGTTTCACCATTGGGGCTCTTCCAGGTCCACTTCCTGTTTTCTCGTTTGCGGAAGAAGGTATTCATGAACTGTAAATTATTTTTATCCGCGAATTCGACTAATAGCTCTCCCCTGCTATTTCTAGAGCCTATCCCATAGTCACCTACCACGTGGTCGTCAGCCTGCTTCTTGCCCACCTTCGCATTGAAGTCACCCATCAGAACAGTGTACTGCGATTTTACTTTATTCATTGCCGATTCTATGTCCTCATAGAAACTTTCAACGGTCTGGTCATCATGGCTGGATGTGGGCGCGTAGGCCTGCACCACTTTCAGCTTGTACCTCCTATTCAGCCTAATTACTATTGCTGCTACCCTCTCGTTAATACTATAGAACTCCTCTACGTTGCCAGCTATATCCTTATTAATGAGGAATCCCACACCTAGTTCTCGTCTATCCTCTAATCCGCGATAGCACAGTATGTGTCCGTCCTTTAGTACTGTATATGCCTCATCTGTCCTCCTAACTTCGCTAAGCCCTATCACATCCCATTTAATTCCCGCTAGTTCCTCGAACAGCACTACTAGGCTAGCCTCACTAGATAAAGTTCTTACGTTCAACGTTGCCAGGTTCAGATTCCAATGGCGGCCTGTCCGGATGGAAGTGGGGAGTGGCTTTCTCGGGCCTCCTGGATGAAACCAGAGTTTCGTTCGAAAAGTGGAAGGGAGCAGTTCTCCCCACGCCTCACTCTACGCACGGCGTCTCTCGCACGTGGGCCGTCGCCTCCCTGCCGCAGGCGGGCGGCAGCGGTGCCTTTTCTGTCCCTTTCCCAGCGCATATACTATACCTACCCGGCGAGCGCTGGCCGCAGGTTTGAAGCCTGTTCTCGTGGGCTATCGCGTTTATCGTGTCATAAGCGCGCTCTTGCATGCATGGGTTCCTGCTGTGGAGATCATCGGCCCGTGTGCTGCATTCCTGCTGCATGGCGGCCGTCCCGTGCGCACGCCGCTTCAACGCGGCGCCGGAAATGGCGGTCATCAGCGTGCCCGTCTCCCAGCGGTTCCCCTGCTGCCACCTCCGCCTGTCTGCAGCCCTCGCTGCGCCGCTGCCTGGACAAGGTGCAGTAATGGCCTCCCACCAGACGCTCGGCTTCCTCGCAGGACGGCGACCAACTTGAGCACCCTAACACGCATGCAGCCCCGGACCGTTCGCGCGCCACTCCCAGCGCGCGGCGGCTCTTGCTTTCATCCCTAGGCTGTCGTGAACTTTGTCGGATTCATGGTAGCCTTCCCGCGCACTTCGGCGTGTCCACGACATTACCATCGGAAGAGATGCAGCGGCGGTGCATCGCACGTACTTTACGCAGCATCAACCCCCTACTCCATGATGCCGCTGTTCCGTGCGGCGTTCGCGGCGGCGGAGCTCGTTGCAATGGGCGACTCCTAGCACGCACCCGGCATTTCCCAGCGCCTCCGATAGCGAGCATGGCTGCAATGTGCTGTTGGTGGCAGCCGTCCCCTCCCAGACAACGCAAAGGCGTCCTGAGCATGACCTCAGGATGCCAATGTCAGGATGTTCAGATGTCCTCAGATTGTCCCTACTGGTCCTCAAGCAATCCAACTGGGATCCATTTGTCAGTCCATTGCGCATAGTCAGGATGTCTTGAGGATCATGTTTGGAGACGTTTTCTGTGCTACTTCAGGATTTGTATGAAAAACTTTTTTTCATATGAGCGCCGTATTCAAAGCTAATGTAAGAGAAGCTAACCAGAATAAGCAAAAACAAGATGCACAGCACGTGTTTACCATGCCCAGGGCCGCAGAGATATAGCTCTCTATGGAGTTGAATTCTGCTGCCTGAATAGAAAAGACGAGCGACATCGATCGATGAATTCAAAAGGTACTTGTAATAATGTCCTGTTCGGGATGAGGACGTTCTGACCATCTGAGTACATCCTCAGGGCATTTGGTGCTGTCTGGGCTGCGGTCATCGCCTGCAGGGACCTTCAGAGACATACCCCCCTCTTTCTGCGAGTGCTCAAGGTAATCCTCAAGGTAGCCCGCTCTACTTCACCGTCATAGTTGTCATCCTGTCGCAGCAGTACTTTGTGTGTGTTGTGTCCGCGTCGCTCGTGACCACCCTCCATGTGCCCTGGAATAACATGGCCTAGCGGATTTCCTCCAATGTCCAGGGTCATTTTATCTTGACCTCGCCTCCCGCGCTGGACTCTGCTGCGCGCGCGGCCTGCTGGGTACGCGCCAAGGCTCCTACTTCCAAGACATCCCTCCCGTTCCCCCTCCCCTCACCCCAGGCCCTAAGCAAACAAAGCCCCCCCCCCCCCCCCCCACCCCATTTAGTCGCAAGAAAAAAAATTGAGTGGTTCAATCTGGCTTAACCTAGTAACACGAGCGAAAGCTCTGTTAAGGTAAGCACACGCCACACGCTTGTATATAACGAACGGCGCATCACGCGATTTCCGGAAGTTGCGAGAGTGCCGTCGGCTCTACATACGCAGCCGTGGCGAGGCGCAGCAAGTCACGTGATTCGATAGTTGCTAGGCGAGCGAGCGCCGTCGGCTCAACGCGCGCAGCTGTGGCGAGTCACGTGGTATGACGTCAGAGCCAAGCCTCCGCTCCTCTTGGTTTGAAGGTCGAATTTCGCAGCCACACGACCTTCAGCTTTGTACGGGAGTAGAGCTTTCGCTATAAAATTTGCAGGACAGCTACCTACATGTAACGCCAATGTTTGAGTGTTCGTTGCGATGTGAGAAGGCGCAGGACAGTAGGCTGTGTGGAACTAACGGTTGCAGCCTTCTATTTAATCTCTGGGTTTTGGCTGGTGACTTCATCAAGGTATGTTGCTTAAACACTTTTTTTTTCTCGCCAAGTAGGACAAAAACCACTTTTTTCTGTTTGGATAATCCGTCACTGAACCTTGCTCCGAGACTCGTACGAGTCGTACCTGAGTGGCAGGTTTCAATATATAGAAAATGCGTGCCTTTAAGACTCTTATTTGCTGTCTACACCAGTCCTGTCTTCTCTTTTGATCTCCCAAGCTGCTCTTTGCGTGCGTTTGCTCTTGTGTATATATGCATTTATGGTTCTTATAGAGTGTTTGCCCAAGGTGTCTCAACTTTCAATCTGCTTTGTTTTTTTTTTGTTGCTTGATTTTTCAGATTCATTACAACTGGAAAAACCTACAGTATTGAGATGAAGTGGCATTGTTATATGCCGATTCCGTGGCGCTGCAGTGTGCTTTAATGGTGCATGCACATTGCTGCTTGTCTTCATTTCGGCCCACTGCATACATTACGTGCTGAAGACTGTTGGTGCAGTCGTGCGCGGAGCATGGCATATTGCAAACGTGACCGATACGATGACCTCATGCTCTACAGCAAAAAAGGAACGCAGTGCGTCTAACCAGAGCAGAGAAATAGGTGGTGCCCAAACTACGGCGGACATTGCGTCACGGCGAAGCTCCGCCACGTGAATTTGGACTTCCGGGTCGTTCCTGCGGTTTCGTTTGTATAGCCATTGCTTGCAGACGTGCAGTTTCGACGTTTCTTTCCTTAATAACAACGCTCACATCGCTGAAAAAAGGGTGTTGTGCGGCGTTGCCTCAAACTGCAGCAACTTCGCTGCAACGCAATGCAACATGCTCCGAGTGCCGTTAAGTAATGAACGGCGAAAACAGTATGCCGTTGCGATCCGCTCGCAGACTGCCTGCTACGAGCTCCACGGACAACCCTTGGCTTTACTTCGAGCATTTTGTTGGCGGTAAACGTTCCAGAGCGTTGCGGAAGTTTGGGAATTTGGTTAAGTAGGCTGTTTTCTCTCCTAGAGGAGCACCAATTTCTGTCTCGGACAACTTCGGCCACAGCCGGTCTTGCAGGACGGCGGTGTAGCACCGTGCAGTCGTTGGTGTGCAGATATGTGCTATTCGGCCTCCGTCACTACAGCTCGACAAGATGTTAAAGGACAGAGCGACTTATTCCTCAGAAATTTGCGCTGCATGCGAGCTGCTGGAATTCAGAGCTAACTACATGTCCAAAGTGAAACACATGCTTTCACCAGCAGACCAGTCGACATGTGCACGCAGCAGGTATGGAAAAATTATAAGCGAGCTGTTAAGTTAAAGTTCCCAGTTTGCATAGACCCGCATGTTGCAGTTAAGTTTCTTCATTCCTGTGTGCGGAGAGGGAGGGTGACTGACAAGGTGATCGCATTACAAAGTGATAAGAATTATTCACCACCATTCTTTTTATACTCTGAGGCAGTAAGTTATGGGAAGCTTCACTTCAGGATAACCGAACTTTAAAATTTTAGCAGCCAACAGAGTCTAGCTGTTTATCGCCTTTCATTGTACAGCACATAACAGAATTGACATCTGAGACAAATGTTATAATACTGAACTGTCGCTGCGCAGCAAAGCATCATTTGAAAACTGTCTAGGGGCTGAATGTGCATGTGAAGTATATAGATAAATGCCTGCGTCTCTAGCTTACGTGTGATGCATCGCATGCTTGCATGTCGGAATATTGCACTGAATGGTTGACTTATTAATTGAGAGTGACGTTGCACGTTGGTGATTTCAAGAAGTGCAGAATGCTGCATGGACAGCAAAGGATGGTCTGGTGGTCGGCCGGGTCAATTATCCGTAAGCATAAAGAGTAATAAACATGCTATAAAACTGCTAGTTTTAAAGGGCCAAGGAACAGACTTTCCAGAATTTTTGGTATCACTAGTGTCTTAGGGACGGTTTACCAAAGTCAGCTAACATGCAAGCTATGCCGCAGTGTTCACGCCAAAACTAAAACTGGGTGGAAATGCCTTTCGTTCAACATTGCAGAAGACTTTGTCAAAGGAACTTGTAGAAAATGCTGAAAACAACTCCGATCAAGCTTCTGTGTGTGCTGGAAAAGCCGAAGCATGATTTTTTACGCTCTACCATGCTATTTATTATAATTTACTATTTGGCACTCGGATCTCCTGCATTAAAATCGTTTATAGCATGCTGCGCAGTATAATTTGTGCCTGCAAGAGTTTTTGCAAGACAAAGGCTATATCAGGTGTTATTACCCACATGGCAAGAAGAGTTTCCAATTAACAGCCGATGAACTTTCTCATTTTGCAGTTCAACAGTAAAGCTGCCTATGTGAAGAGTTAGTCCTGCTTTTGGCTGCAGTCTGCTTTCTGTTTTATCTTTGTGCCTGACTTCGTTTATGTTGTGGTGCCTGTAGCGAAGCTGTGCATGCAACAGGCTTTGATGATTTGCTTTGGCTTGAGGTTTTCATTAAAAACACACAAGACAAGCTAATCTTCTGCCTAGCTGCTTGTGTTGTTCCTTGCCTACCTTACCTTGCTCACTTTGCATACAATGCATAAGATTTATATTTCCACATTTCTGTACATGTGCATCAACAGCTGAGGTGCCCGCCATTGGGGATATCTGTCCGTACAGGGGCTGGCGGTTCTTCTTGGACCATAGGCTCTGAGCACTAAGTACACGACAGCAAAATGGCTACAGGCTCTCCTCTGCCTTGATGGGAAGCCACATTGATTTGCTTTCTGAAGCTAGTGAACATTCAAGAGATGCCATGAAACAAAGCATTTATTTTAGTACTTCTTTTTCTTCCACATAATGCAGCAACCAGCATTGGGGAAATCAGGCACAGGAATTCTTAACATTCAGAGCTGCAAGTTATATGTAAATGGCATGTAGTGTCGCACACCACCATTCAGGCTGTGCAATGCATTGCAGTGCATAACTATGCGTGGTCAATTTTGTGTGTGAGTGTAATTAAGGTTCTTATGCACGTACCAAAGCCTAAGTAAATGGGTGCACCTCTCTCAGTGCTGGAATAGCTGCTATGTCACTTGCCTATCCATGCCCTTGACGCACATTAGTTGAGGGGTTCAGCCACAAGGTCTCGGCGCATGCTCGGTGCAATTCGCACTGGCAGAAAGAATACAGTAGGGCTGAAAATGCAACACATTTCTCATGCAGTTGCATTTTTGCATTACGGACGAACTGAAATTCAGTTGCTTGAGACAGTTGTTATGCATGCCAGCTTGTGCAATAATTATTCCATAAGCCATACCAAATATTCGACAAAAGCAGTTGAGCTGACAAGAACATTAATCGACAGCAAAACAGATTGTGCACCTCTGCTAAGGTTGTGAAGCATTGTTAAGTGCAGACTTTTTGGAGGAGCTCAACGCGCCGCATGTGCCAATTTTAGCGCAGCAAATAAAACGCGGCCTACCTTGCTTGCATGCAGGCAACGACAGCTCCGGTGCTACCGCGTGGCAAGAAGCCCTCCGATGCAGTGCACGTGAAAGCTTTGTAAATGCTATAAACTCACAAAATATTGTAAATTGTATGGTGTTACGTCTGAAAGCGATACATGGGCAATGAGGGACGCCGTAGTGAAAGACTCCGGATTAGTTTAGACGGGTTCTATCGCAGAGCACACGGGCGCCTTTCGCGCTTCGCCTCCATCGAAACGCGGCCGCCGCATCCCGGATTTAACCCGGGTCCACCGATTCGGTAGCCGACTGCCTTAACCACTAGGCCACCTCGGCTGGTGTAGAAAAAGCACCGCAAGTACTACGAAGATTTGCATGATGCAAGCTCTTCGCCGTCGTAGCCACTCTTCTACAATATGCGCAGCAGTGCGTTAGTACGCAATGCTAGGCTACGGTTGCTGGTAGTCCATATATTCAGCGCCTGGTAGCGTGAAACCTCTCGGAAATATGTACCCTAACATATATTAGAGATCAATGTAGCAGCCGCATGATAATAGTAACAACAGGTGAACTTTTTAGCGAGTGAATGAAGCGTCTTAAACTTCTGCGCGAACAGACGACGCACGCCGAAGCGTTCGCACTTGTAACGCTTTTTCGCCATTAATTCAAATACGGAACGTCGAGCGCGGACATAATAATGCACGTACAGCATCCTGACCTTTTTTACGGCTTCATTCGCGCGTATTAACGCATGAAGAGCCGAATTCAAGCTTGTCAGTTATGCATTTCAAGCAAAGCGCTGTACACACGCATCTCGCCGAACGACCCGGAAGTCGAAGTATGCCCAGCATGCCTAGCGGCCCGCTCAGACTGGGCACCACCTATTACGGAGTAACCTTTTAGGGTCTTCTCTGGGACGCACAACGCTTTGGACAAGGTCATGGAAACGTTATTTGGATGTGTTGAGGAAAAATGAGCACCTCCTGAGGAAATTCCAAACTATTAGTGATTATTTATTTAAAATAACAAAAGGAAGGTAAAAGATATTTGCTCACCCCGGCATCTGCCATCACTAATCGGCGGCACCTGAGCTGGGGTAGCGGAAATAAAGGATAGCAGGCAGTTTGAAGGAGTGAAACGAAAGAGGTGAGGGGATAGTAGGAAAGAGATAGGGGTGAGGGCATATATACACTATTGACAAATTATAATTCAATTGTTCAGGCTGCGCGCGTGCGCCAACGAACATAGAAACAACTGCGACACACGCGCACAGCACTTGCACACAACAGCTGGTGTGGGGCAGCCAGCTGTTTTAAGCGTCCGAGGTAGCACAAGCGGAGCGTTCAGTCACTGCATAACACTACCTGGCGCAGAACAGACGGGCCTGACGTCCCGTCTGTTCGAGAAATTCCAAATATCGCGATGGGTTATTTTGGGATATTTTGAGGAGGATTTGTGTTGGGATGTCAGGCCGACCAACATGAGCGCCAAAATATATTCTCTAACATTTCGGCCCATATAATACTGTATGCATCAATTTTGAACAAAATAACATAAATGTTGCAAATTATATGCTCAAAAGCGAAGGATCAAACATTGATTCGCGGCTGTGGAATACTGGGCGCCAAGTACACGCGTGGTTCGATAGCTGTTTCGTGGCTAAAATTGCACTGCGCAACCCTCGATCTCATGTTAAATTTAAGGGTTACCACAGCTCGGTGCAGAACCGCAGAACATCACGATTTGCTCTGAACGTCAATACTTTTTGATAAAAATGCGAGTGGCGTACACTGGAGCAGCATTTGCACTTCGTATATACAACGCTGTCATTTTCCGCTCCGCAACGTGTAGCCTGGTTGTCTAGAAATAAAGAAAAAAGTCTGGTCTTGTGTGCAGCGCACCTTCTTGGTATTCCAAAGGTCATGAGTTGAATCTCAGCGATTCCGCGTTTCCTTCTTTTCTTGAAATCTGCTTGAGCCGAGATTTCAAAAACTATTGCATGCAACTACAGCCGGGCGTCAGTCTTGGTGGGTTTGTGCGTTTCCCAACCTTGGCTGTAGCTTGGGAATCCGTCGGGCCAACATAGGTAAGAGCATTCAATGCTGGTCCAAGACTGGGCTCCCTACGCTGGGCCGCGTAGGGCACGTGTTCGTCTCCGAGATCTCAAAAACTATTGCACGCAACTACAGCCGGGTCTTGGCGGGTTTGTACTTTTCTAAATAACTTTTTCCCAACCTTAGCTGTAGCCTGGGAATCCGTCGCGCCAACATAGGTAAGAGCATTAAATACTGGTCCAAGGCTGGGCTCCCTACGCTGGGCCGCGTAATTAAGGCACGTGTTCATCTCCGAGCCTGGCTCGACCTCTTTTGCCAAGGTCGGGCGGAGCGTTGAGTAGCGACGTTGGGCTCGACTTTGTGCTAAAGTTGTTTTTCCTGTTGGGCTCGAGGGTCAAGCATACAACTTCTTTTAAACTAAAGAGTGTGTGCACATGGTTTGCGCCTCCTCCGTTGGGAGACTCCTTCAAAAGCCAGCGAGCGAGTAATAAGGTCCGCAAATCCATAAGTGGTTTAGTCACCGTTCCTGCTCCATCCTTGTTGCAGTTCAGGCATGTCCAAATTTGCCCTGCTTCTCTTTCCAGGACCATCTGGATTTGCTCAAGAAGCTGAGAGTTGATTGATTTAGTTAAGCTGCTGGCTCTTTCAAGATCCAATTATTCGCGGACCGGAGGGACGGATGTTGCTTTTTACAACAGAGGTCCTTTTTTTTCGCATGGTATTGTGTTTAACATGAAAAATAAAAAAAAATGCCTCCGTAATAGGTAGGAGAAACCAAAGCCTACATCAATGAAATTCATGCGAAAGTGCGCTGGGCCCAACCTCGCCGGTACACGCGTGTTTGTTTCCCCGAAGCATAGCTCGTAGCTCCTCTCTTCATTCTGAGGATTTTCTGCTTCGCTTCCAGCTTCGAGCGGCGAATGTCGGAGAGAGTTCTGAGAACAAAAAGTAAAGGGAAACTGGGAGCGCCGGCAGCGCCGGCGATGCCCCTAGCGATCGCTCCCGAAGCATTTCCCGGGCCTTCCCGGCTTTCCTTCTCTGCCTGCAACCAAGGCAACCAGGGAGCTAGGTTCACAGCCATGCACGGCCATGTATCCGTGCGTGCTCGCATATAAACCTGCGATTGTAAGATAGAGAAAATGCGACTTAGGCTGCTCTGAGCAACCTACCAGTGCAAATGTCGGTTCTAGGCTCGGGTTTTCTATTTGATTCGCCTTTTGCCCGGCAGGTCAGCTTTCAAGATCACCGCGCAAGGTTTTGCTCTTGTTTCTGCGCGTCAATATGCTAGGGTGCCTTGGCAGCTTATTCGTTTACGCCTAAAGCGTTAGCCTGTTGTCCCAAGGCACTGACCTTGTGGCTCATGTTTAGTGATGCTTCGTTTTACAGCCTTATTGTGCACTTTGTTCGTTGCGTAGACGTGCGTTATTCACCTCTAGCTTATACCAGGCTGTGCTACGGAAGCTGCTATGAAGAGAGATATCCTGCAGACCCGCTGCGCTCACCTTTTGGGAGTATGCCAGGTTGGTGACCGCTTTATTTGTACTTAATCCTGGCAGCTTGTTGTGTTTGTCGTGATGCGATAGCAAATCGTGTGTAGTACCTGAGCTTACTGGAGTTTCGCGTTGAAAGTTATGTAAACGAAACTGCGTTTCTGTTTTCGATTTCTTCACTTATTTTTCATCCTCTCAGCGGGTGTTGCGAGGGGCATGGGAGGTTTTTCGGAATGCTTATTTTACTGGTGATCAACCATTATTCTTGCTGATTTTGCGGGTGGTTGCGCGGCATTTGCGCTTTATAATTATTAATGCAAATGTTTGCAGGTGCTTGTTGACTGTGGCGTGAAGACCACGAAAGGTGGTGAATGGAGCCGCCAAAACGGGTGGAGCCTGCCGCTGCATCCACTGCAACTTGTAGCCTGGTTTTTTCTCGCGTACTTCTTGGTCATGTATTTTGCTGTGCTTGTGCCCAGCTGCCCGGCTGGGGGCTGGCAGATTGGCCTTTCACTTGTATCCTTTACACATGTGTTCTGGTGGGCTATGTGATGCTATTGGGAAACGACGCGCGTATTAATAAGTTAATGTGAAAGAAAAAAATGGAACAGTACCTGGTGTCAGGAAACATATGCACTGCCTACCTTTGAGTCTGCTTGTTGAGGTTTTGAGTTTCTCAACATTAACCTACTCCATCTCAGAAAATGTAGACTTCAAGATTGTTTACTTTGATGCATCCTTGACAACCATGATAGGTGAACGCTGCAGTTGGTATTGTCCATTTGGTGTCCCACATTTTGAGTGTTACCATTGACCCAGCAGATGCCAACGTACGAGCCAAAAATATTAAAGGTCCACTTCCACAGTTTGATCGAAGCAAGCATGCTCATGTGATTGAGAACCAGTTCTGCTACATCTGTGAAGTAAAAGTGTAAGTACAGAATCTTTACTTTTTCATCAGGTGTGGTTGCTGTCAGATTTAACTCAAAACAGAAGGAGTGAGTGTCGTGATCGAAGATGACTTTTTCTGATTTATTTCAGGCATGGGTACAATGGGGCATCAAAAAGTGTGGTGGTAATTTGTTTTGGTGCATGGTGGCACTCAGAAATGCCGTCATGTACTTACGTGCAAGCTAATCTTTTTTCTCACTTTTAGTTAACCTACATATTTTCTTTGTCTTGTTCTGTCAAAGACAAATTTCTCATGGTTGCCTTCTCACTTTTTGAATGCCTCATTTCTGTTGGTTTTGCTACATAACAGCGATAGATGAGTGACACTTTGAAATGAATAGAACTGAAAATTTTATTGAAATGGGGATGTCTGTGGACGGTAAATTTTGACTTTCAGTTATTGATACTTTTATATTGAACAGCATCACTTGATTGGTGCGTTTTGTGGTTCTGCACCCACGTAGAAGCTGTTCACACAGTGGATATGTTCATCATACCTTTGGGCTTACAAAAAACTTGTGAAAAAAAGTAGCATGCACCTTAAAAAGCTTTGCTGCGCTGCCCACCGATAAAAAAGTAAAAGTGCTTGCGATTGTTTATTTAACAAAATGATTTAAGTGTGACAATATGTGAACTATATAGTGAACCTAATATGGGCTGACTACTGAAAGGAACCTAGTGCAAACTTGAGGAGAAAGCTGCGGTGTCGCATTTGTGCCTCACTGATTACATTCCCCAAGTTTGCACGTTATACTGGTGTCACGCCAGCAGTCTCAATGGTTGTTGAGTGCTTTTTTTCACTGAAGTTGTGGTAGTCTGTTTATGTGCTGTGCTACGTGGCATTTGCCTTGTAATCACTCAGTGATGGTTTTCTGATGCTGAGCTGCTGAGGTAACTGTTAAGACTGCCTATATGATTCCTGTGTACTCTGTTTGCTTTTGCTCCAAGGAACCTTGCAGCTACACTGTGTCCTTCCTCAAACCTGTGTGTGTGTGTGTGTGTGTGTGTGTGTGGGGGGGGGTGCCTGCATACGTGCATGTGTGTGTGTGTGCGCGCACATGCATGCGTGCATGTATGAGTGTGAGTGAATGAGTGAGTAGTAACTTGTAGAGTTCTGGCTAATGTGTTAACCTTTTGTGAAAGATTCCACTGAGGCTCTGTCTGCCCTCACATTCATTTTACTGGTTGACAATTGTCTAGCTTTTTGGCAGAGGCAAAAATTTAAAAATGCTCATGTGCTGTGCAATGTCAGATCAGGTGGTCAAATTAATCTGGAGCACTCCACTACGGCGTCCCTCATAATAATAATAATAATAATAATAATGATAATAATTGGTTTTTGGGGAAAGGAAATGGCGCAGTATCTGTCTCATATATCGTTGGACACCTGAACCGCGCCTTAAGGGAAGGGATAAGGGAGGGAGTGAAAGAAGAAAGGAAGAATGAGGTGCCGTAGTGGAGGGCTCCGGAATAATTTCGACCACCTGGGGATCTTTAACGTACACTGACATCCCACAGCACACGGGCGCCTTAGCGTTTTTCCTCCATAAAACGCAGCCGCCGCGGTCGGGTTCGAACCCGGGAACTCCAGATCAGTAGTCGAGCGCCCTAACCACTGAGCCACCGCGGCGGGCGTCCCTCATAGCCAACATGCAGTTTTGGGGCGTTTAACTCCACATATACCAAATCGTGCGTAACTCATTCATCTTGTAACAACAGCAAAGAACACAAAGTTTTTTACTTCAGCTGCCATGTGTTGTAAAAAAAACCCATCTACCTGCCCTCTCTCTACCATAGCATAGTTCACAGTCAAACCCATAATTCGAAGGGCGAAATAGTTTGATATGTTGATAATTCGATATATAAGAAATAGCAATAGGAAAGCTTTTGTGTAACATACAAGCAAGAATACATTGCACCGACGCATGATGCATTCATGCAGTGATGTGCTGGCAGCGCACTGCTGGCTAGGTATTTCTAAGCCTAATCTGCTTCGCATCTGATCTGCAGCAGAAGATGGTTTAGAACTACCTACTGTCTATTATAAGGTGTTTGACCCTGTTACCGGTAAACTATAAATGCAATAATTTCATTAAAACTAATGTACAGTCGGTTTCAGTAGCGACTTCGGCGGCGAAGCATGCCAGGCGAGAGCTGTTGCAAGGGCTTGGTTAGGTTGGCTTCACCGCATGACAGCAATGTAGCAAAAAGTAGTACAAGAGACTGCACGTCGCCCTCAAATACTCCTCACGTTCGCCTTGTCACGCGATTTCATGGCGCCAGCACTGCCAGCAGCTGTCCAAGGCTGTGCAATCAATCTGTCTCCACTTGTGAAAAGAGTTCGAAGAGCGCCATTAGAAGTGTCACTTAAGGGGCACTGTGTACAGTTCGATGTATTGAATGTTATGCTGAACTTAAGTTCGATATATGCGAGGCGATGTTCTAACTGTTCAGTATAAACAATAATTCGATGTATTCGGGTTCGACATGTCCGGGCTGGACCGTAGTTATTTCTAGCCACTCGAAATGTTTGTTTGTTACTCGGTCTTCGTGCATAGTGCCTAATAAGCACAATCATTTATGCTTTCTCCTGAACACTTCCATCACCCCATTTGTGCTCTCCTAGATATAAGTGCAGTATCATAACTTGACTCCTTGTGCCAACCTTTCTGCTTGTGCTTGATGACAATGCCTTTTTTTTTTGTTAGGGGAAACCGATCAAAACACTGCAGCAGTTGCAACAAGTGTATCGAAAAATTTGATCATCACTGCAAATGGCTGAACAATTGTGTTGGATCACAAAACTACAAGTGGGTATACACCTTAGTTGTTCACACTTCATGAAAATGAATGTTTTTGTATTTTGTTCATTTGTTGTGAGATGGTAGACATTGCATACTTTTTGTTTGTTACCAACCATATCCTATGGATCATTGCAGTCACATTATCTCTACATTTCCTTTTGTTATGCACGAAGATACAACAGCTGTGTAACCATTCATGATCTTTGTAACATTTATGTGTTCTTTTGCAGGTACTTCGCTGTATGTGTGGCTAGTGCTTTGATGGCTTGCCTTCTGACTTTTCTGGTGTCAGCTGGGCTCATTGTGGCATATTTCGCAAAAACCGGCTTATTTCACAGCTTACCAGGTAAGTCGTGACTGGGTCTTTAGTCATCACATATTGTAAAAATCAGCAGTTCCACAGAAAATTTAAAAGAAGTTATAAGAGTTGTGAAAGAAGTGATCATTGCAAAGGAAGAATATGTATATTGGACATTTTTTGCTGTGGTAATTAAGGACTTGGAAAGTTCTGGTTACAGTTCTGTTTTGAATATTTGAAAGGAAACAGAATTGTGAACGTAGCAGTGTAGTATAGAAACTTAGCATGAAGCAACACAATCGATCTAGCCACTGGTGGTATACCATGCCTCCTTCTCTTTTATTAGCCCATTTATGATTCTTAAGTGTGCTTATTTAACCTTAAATAGTACTCGTAAGAACATTTGACTTTTGTAATTTCTACTTATGTCACGCCAAATAGGATGTAGCTAACAGGTGCCTACCTGTTAAATATTTTAGTGTAGGGAAGGGACTCTCAGGATTTATGAATTTTACAGCTGGTTTTCAGCTTATATAAAAAGTTTGCATTCAGTCACCTTTTGCATGTTGTAAATAGGCTTTTAAAAAAATCGTCCTTCCTTCGTTGCTCATTTTGCATAGTGATCAGAAACCAGCTAGCCAGATTTGTTGCATTGTTTGCCTTACTTGTTCTTCCATAATTTTTAGCTGTTATATCCTTCTTGCAAAATTGTTTTGTATTTAGTTTGCCTCATCTGGAATACCTGTATTAGAAAGAAAGGCTTCATTTTCCACAGAAAAAATTTGTGTTGTGAACTATAAGGGCTTTTAACTTGCAGAAAATATGCTGTGCTGTCTTGTAAACATTTTAAGTTTTGTGCTCTTTGTTTCCTTTGTGTAAATTTGTGTTGTGAACTATAAGGGCTTTTAACTTGCAGAAAATATGCTGTGCTGTCTTGTAAACATTTTAAGTTTTGTGCTCTTTGTTTCCTTTGTGTTACTTTCAATAGCTAATAAACAGCATCTGATGAGGAATTTCCGTACACTAAGGTGAACCATCGGTTCATGTTTTATGATGAATTTGATATTGAAGATTAGACTCATTAAAAAGCATTGTAAATTATGGGGTTTGATGTCCCAAATTGACACGTGGGCTATGAGTGGAGGGCTCCGGAATAACTTAGCCCGGATTATTGTGCTTAACCCTTCATGTTGTCTTTAACTCTGTCCTTGTCAGTCTAAGCAGCGTACTTCTTGCATATAACTTTGACCGCCTGGGGTTCTGTGACGTGCACTGACATCACACAGCGCATGTCATCTTTTGTGTTTCACCTCTATCGAAAAGCAGTCACTGCAACAGGGATTGAACCCGGATCCTCCGGTTCAGTGCATGAATTCTGGATCGAAACATCAGTTCTGCCAATGAGGAGTAATAAAGTTTAAAAGAAAGGTTTATTTCTTCTTCTCTATCCTTAGGTTCTCTATATTTGAACCCAGTGGAGTCAAAAACAGCATGATGTTAAAAACTAGTGGCACAAATGTGATGATGTTTTTGCACATTTGTGACATAGGCCTTGTGGTGATGTGTGCAATCTCACAAACATGACTCAGTTGCCACTCATGACCGCATATTCTGTGAGCTTGAAACGTTAAGACAGCAGAGCTTGATGGCAGCACTACTGCAGTGTGCACAGCATTTCATAACATCAGGCAGCAATGCCTATTGTGGCTTGGAGAGCTAAGAGCAGGGTGCAGGGAGATGTGACTGCTTTCTGCTGCCAGGGGTTAGTGCAGCTTAGACTTGCACACATACTGTTCAGTCTGTTGTGTTGTTACATTGATTGCCTAACTCGAAGCAATTTAAACGATCACTACTCCATGGCAAGAACCATGTAAATACTCTGGCTTTGGAAATCTTAAACTATGCTATGTAATTATCTTTTTTATTACTTACTGCATGCAAAAGAAAAAGGTGATTCCTTCACATTTGTACTTTCTTTATGCAGTTGTAGCTTGGTATTAGTTGTGTGAATGTGCCCTGAACATTATAATTCCTCCAACAAACATAGCTGAATGTAAACTGAGTAAACTGATGTTTGAAATTTTATATATAATGGCTTTATTATCAGTTGTGTTATCTTTCCATGACCGTCTTTGCCAAGATGCATGATTATAGTGGGAGGAAGCTGTCATGGCTCCCCACTGAGAGAACAAGAATGGGAACAAATTGCTTGTTGCAAAATTGACTTATCTAAACTATCTTTTACCAGGACTGAAAACTGCCCTTATTGTTAACTTTTATCCGAGGTGTTTTTAACATTTTAGGTATTTACGGTCATGGCCATAATTAAGGCCCTTAGTTGCGGAATGTCACGGAATGTGACATTTTTCGAGAAATTGTGTGTTAGGAGCCGCCCCCTTTTTTTTGATGATATTGTGTTTGTGGATGTCAGCAGGAATAATGAACTCATGGAAATGTGATAAGTTTAATTGTCTGATTGCTCTTGAAATGTAGAATGTGGTAATGAACGAAGTTCTGCTGGTGCTTGACACGCTTGCTCCCCCATCCACTCAAGCATGCTGGCACGCCAAGCTGTGTGGTTCTGGCAGCAGCACACCTGCATATTCCTGTGTGGAATTACTGGCTCCTGTTGAAAGCAATAATGCCGCATTTGCACAGATATAGTGCGGGTTCTTCATTTTCTTGAATCATCTGCTTCAGAAAGTACCTCATGTTATATTTGGAACCAAACTAGGAATATAGTGCAAAATTTTTTTTTTCACTGTTTTTTTCGAGATACCCACAGCAAGCTCGCCCACTATACTCATGAGCTGCGAGGAAAACCCAACTCCTTAACAACATTGGGCTATCGAGGCGAAATACATAGCCATTTCTGCGCGAAGGGCCGCATGCTTTAACATATGGGAGGCTGCCCATGGGACATTACAGATTCTTTGTACTCACTTTGCAGAATTTTGAGTAATTCTGCTGCAGAAAGTTAAGGGCGTTAGCCATAATAATATGAAGCACGCAAAAGTGGTCAGACTCCGCATGTTCTTTACCGAGCAAAATTAGCGGGTACTTAATGATGTGCTTTTAAATTCTGCTTTATCTTTGTATTTTCTTTATGGAATATGTGAGGAAAGTTCGAATGCTGAACTATCCTACACATTATTTAGGCCACACCTGTACATGGCTAAATAATTATTGCAACTTCTGGTATCGTCTGTGTCTTTGCATTGAGCTTTCTTAGTACAGAAAGTCAGGCGAGTTGTTGAACATTCATTTAGTGCAATGTGAAAAGACATGGTACAAAGGAGGTAACCTGCGAGAGAAGTGCTGATTTGTGGTATATTTTAATTAAATGCTCTTGACGTGTTAAGAGTGCAAGCAATTAAGTCATGAAAAAGGAACTTGCAAAATCTTGCAGATCATATCTGTGTAAATGGCACATTCCTGAGTGTGCCTATTGCCCAGCATGCATATTTCTTACAGGTTGCACCGAGCTGGGTGTCATTCTCTTTAGCCAGCAGAAGAACATTAGAGCTTTTGGTTACTACATAGTGTGCTGATGGCACTGCCATATATTATGGTGAAATCCCTCGAGCAGTTATGATTGCAAAACTTTGCATTGTTAATTGCTCCACATTTGCCCAGCCCCTTGCATGAGAGGCCCACTTCTAGGTCAGCCCAGATCCTATTAGCACAGGGAATATGAGCAGTGGCCATCTGGTGAATATGACAACCCTTCATTCTCATTGGCCATAAGATGGCCATGATATCTTGGATTGGTGGTGTCAAGGTTTCCATTTTGACAAATATATTTCTACAACTACTACAATGCCACTAACTCTGGAAAAGACACTAAGTGCGGCACTCAGGCACCCACTGGTTTCCAATGGGTACATGCTTTCCCCTGGCCTGATGCTCAGCTTCCCTGGGGTGAAGGGCTTTGACCCCACCTTGAATAGACTAAAACACCTTGTAACATGGCACTCTTTGACCAAAGTTTCCCTTGCGTCATTACAATCCATCATCATCAGTTGCAGTGTTCTCCATGACATGTTCCGTGCTGCCATGAAAGTCCTGCACTCTTTCGTACGCTTTCAGACAGCTGTTCAAAAACTAATGCAAAGAATTACCTTTACCTCAGCTTAATAACATTCTGATATCTAATTTCAACTTAGTAGTGCTCATTTGCTGGCAGCACAACAGGTTGCCGTATCAGAATGTCGAGAGGCCTCTGCGTCAGTCCAACCAGCAATGAAACTGAATGCACCATAGTCGTCTTTATTGCCTCTTGTGGTGCTGTGTGCCCTTTTTGCAGGCCAAAATAGTTGGAGGAAAATTCACTGTAGTGGCATCTATCATGACGTTTTGCTTTGCTGTAAGCACACAACTACACAACTGTCAGCACTCTATGTCAGCATAATTGCATAGCTAATAGAGCATCCTGCATCATGTGCAGTAGTCAAAGCCTCTTCTGATCAGCATTTTTTATTCATTGTACTTTGATCTTTATCAAACTGTCATCACTGAAAACTGACTAATGTGGCTATCATTAAGATACTGTCAGTATATTATAAAAATCGTGCAGAAAATTTAACTGAATTGCCTTCTTAAATTTATGAGACATAGCCATTGATGACCTGATCTAGACAGTGGTAACTGATGAAAGAATTTATTAAGAGGTTTGGGTCTGTGGCATGTGCCTTCACTTAACACAGAACCCGGGCTTTTATGTTTTCTCAAAGGTGCTACTATGTTTCTTGATTATGTTGTTCTCATCAAGTTACTTGTTAATGCACTGACTTCTCAGTCTGATGAAACAGGTTCCACATGGAAAGACATCCTGTATAGTCAGTGCTTTCCTTGTTTCATTCTTCCTCCCTTTTTTCTCTGCCCCTTTGCACCACACAAAAATCAGTGTTGTGATGTTGAGCTGCTTTTGTTATTTTCTGCGAGAATGTCTTTTTATGACTGAATTCGGAACCCTACTTTGTTATGCCCAGCCCTGCTCATGTGCTGATCAGTAGTATAACATTTTTACTGTGCTTCATATGCAGTGCAAAAAGTATGCAGTTTAGGTCCTTGAACTGTTATATAATGTGGCCTTTGCTGACCTGGAATTTCTGTTTCTTGTCACTGTAGTTCAACGTGGAAATTTGACTGTAAGTGCAGTTGGCTCAGGAGAAGACCAGTCAGGTTAGCACTCACTTTCTTTACTTTTGCTTTGCATTCAGTGATCTGTCTGCAAAATGCTTTGGTGCAGTGAAATGCTTATTCATTTTTCAGAGGATTTCAGCTAAGGAACTTTTGTGAAGGGCATTGCTGATGGGAGTCGGGTTATAAGATAACACTCAGTTTTTCATTTGTGAAAATCGGTGAAATGCCTTGTTTTGGCAACTCATTTTTTGCCACTCATCCTGGAAACTGTATCTGCAAATTGCTGAAAGAATAGCAATTGCTTAAATGGCCACAGAAAGGGGTGTTCGAGCTTGGCTTTAAAATGCTTGCACTATGTAGAGTACAGGCCACCGAGCGTCCATGCCGCGTACGAAACCTCAGAAGCGGGCAGGAAATTTACAATACATTTTTAAAAATTCCCGCTTTCGCACCTCGCAGCAACGCGCAGTGCCGGGCTTTCACACGAAAACCTGGCAGACGACGTCACGTCTTGCAAATGACGTCAGCAGCCGGGGGTTATCATTGGTTCACAGCGCCAAACTCTTTCAGACGTCACGCGCTACAGCGGCCGCGGCCACTCCGCGTGCGCCACATCCGGCGGAGTTAGGGGAGCGGCCGAGTGGGTGGGGCTGGCGGAGGAGCGCCGCTGTTTTGGCGTGCGAGAGGAGAGCGAAAGGCGCGAAGACGCGGAAGTTCAAATTTTGTCTGCATATAACTCAGCTTCCACAAAACGCATTAAAATAATTCTTGCTGGGGATAATTATGAGCTGTCGCCTTTTAACATCCCAGACATATCGCACCTTTATTGAGACCCCCTTTCTGGGTCCCTTTAAAGCTGGCATTGCTGCATCCTTGACATGGGAGCTCTTACTGCATGCTCGTTTAACATAAAGCTTCACTCTGCGGTTTTCAAAAACTCACTGAATATACTGCTGCTATTATTGTGGAGTGTTGGTATCATCATCATTTGCAAAATTTGCTTATTATGAGTAAGTCAAGTTGTCCATCGATGCTGCGTCATCTTCTGTATGGTTCTTACGAGTGGCAGCTCTGTAATGCATCACTGGCTACATCACTTGACAGACAGCATACAATGGTATGTTCACAAAAAACAGTTTATGCTGGTAGCACCAGTGCACAAAGGAAAAAAGTGCTTCACTGACTTTTGGGCATCGCGGCATGCCATCGTGCTTACAACAGCAGAGGCCATGCTTCACGTGGCAGAGACGTGGCTTTATCGATATTTCTTCGTGTTCAGATGATGAATACCATTTCAGAGCTGCAGTATTTCTACTACTGAATTTCAATTCAAAATGTCAGTGCAAAAATAATTTCTCATTTATAACTTGTCTTCATGCTATATATATTGATTTAAAAATTAATACTCAGATGTGCTGTGGTCAAAGCTGGCAGCAAGCAATGCAAAAGACTGGAAGCTCTGAAACTTAAAATAAAAAAGAAAAGCTCATAGGATGGTTATCGCTGTGTAATGCAAAGCTCAGCGACAGCTGTTGAGGTATAACTCTCCCTCCTCCTTCCACAGTTACTGCTGTTTGAGTTCTTCATGTGGCAGCCACCCTCCGTTTGCGCATTCCTCCACTCTCATCATACCCTCCTCCCTCCACACCCTTCAGATGGTTCCTGCAGTAACCTCCTTCTGGTCATGCACTCCACTCTCAACATACCCTTCTTCACATTAACTGTCCTCCTCCAACTCCTCTCAGCTTGCACATTTTTACGCTGTTGCCATACCCTCCTTCAATGGTTACCACCTGGGGGTGACTTCCCTTGGCAACCACCCTCTGGTTGCACATTCCTCACATTCGCCATACACTCCTCCTTCCACAATAACCACCCTTCATATGGTTCCAGTGGCCACCATTCACCAGTCACACTGACTACTACTATTACTAATAAACAGATGCGAAACCCAGGAACAGGCACTTAAATGCTATCACTGTAAAAAAATCATTCTATGCCATTTTCTGCTCAAAATAATGACAGCCTGGTTTCATTTTAGGCGTATTCCCTGAAATGGTGATTGGAGAAAAAAACTAAAAAAACTGAATTTTAGGCACAGAAAGGTTTAAAGGGAAACCGCATAGGTTTTACAAATCGACAAGCTTAAAAGGGTCGAATGTGTGAAGCTTGAAGGTAAAGCATACGAAATCCTTTCGGGCTAGCATTTAAAATGGTGACGTAATCACTGATTAAAATCGCAATGGCCTTCAAGCTTCTCTGCAGCGCACAGTGCCAAGTGGGGGGGGCATCATGACGTCATCGAAGGTGCCGGTGCATTTACAATGCATAGACGCTTGCTTTCAAGGAAAAAAAGCCAACGCCACCAAAGGCAAAGGCTGCCAAGCGTTGTGTAGCAGTATCTAACGAAGCACAGCAGGATGTGGTTGAGAGCGGCAGAATTTGAAATCTTACCTTCTGCAACGTCACACCAAGCTTCTCCGCACTCCTCTGTTGCTGTGAGGAGAAGCATAAAATTTAATTGTCAGTTACATCACTATTTTAAGTGCTAGTGCAAAAACACTTGGCATGCTTCACCTAGAGCCTATATAGATTTGAAACCAATAGTGTGGAATTCTCAATAAGTGGTGCAGCTGCCCTTTAAGCACCTTGGATCACACTGTCTCATCAGCAGCTTGTTCATAAACTGCCAATGATGAGGCTGTCCCATCTTCAGTTTTTTTTTTTTTTTTCAGAAAGTATTGCAGACAAGACTGACTGTCCACTCATTCTGCTGTTTTAAATTGTGAATTGTGGGGTCCCACATCCCAAAGCAACTCATTGGCTATATGCGGGAGGTGTTGGGCTCGATCTGCAGTGCCTCTGGGTACCCATCGGAGATACATTTTATAAAAGCTTTTTCCTGGCCTGGTGCTCAGGCTTCTTTTGGTTGACATGCTTGGGAAATAGGTTTTGGACCCCGCCTTGACTTGACGAAAAACACCTTGTGCCATGTCGATCTTTGGCCACCGATGCCCTTGCGACAAAAAAATATGCTTCATTATATTATCACACATTGGCTATGAGGGACGCCGTAATGGAGGGCTCCAGAATAATTTAGGCGACCTGAGGTTCTTTAATGTGTGGTGACATCATACAGCACATAGGTGTTTGTATTTCGTCTCCACTGAAATAAGGCCGTCATGGCCAGGATCAAATCTGCGACCCTGGGATCAACAGCCAAACGCCAAAGCCACTTAGCCTTGCTGCCATTTTAAATGAACACCAGCAATGAGAAAGTATGAAAAACATTCGTTAAGAGTAGTTGATTAAGCATTAAAAAAAATCAAATATATGCAATGGAAAAATCAATATGTTTTGCTTTGTTTTGGTTTTGGAATCAGCACTTAAGTGACTAATTCATAGACTAGTACTCATAGCAGGATACGTTTGTAGTGTATTTAAGGTAGCTGTTTATGCTGTACTCAGTTTGTGGTTGGGCTAGATGGTGGTTACTTCCTTGTATGGCCTTAGTTACAGCTTTCTTTTACCTCATATAGTTCACTTGGAGTGTTTCTGAAATTTGATTTATAGGGCATTGAGTTGCTGCCATTGTTTATTCTTTTGTTAAAGGCCTGCTGCATTCATTCTGTAAAATGGGATAGTTTTCTTTTTAGAGAAGATTAATGTTCTGCAAGAAGCCATATAGCTGCTTCAATTTGCTTTCTCAGCTGTGCCTATGTCTTAGTGATTAGTACTGCAATCAGTGCTGTATGTGTGAAAGCAAATAAAAATGCTACCAAGCCAACTGCAACTTTTGATTGTGTGCCTACTGGAGAGTCTGCAGTAATAAATGGCTTTGTTGGAGGTCTTTCCAGTAAGTCAGGCCAGGCAAACATCTCTAGTAACATTAAAGAGTCTCATCAGCAACTCGGCAGGACAGCTTGTGGCTGTGCGCTGCCATTTTTGGGTATGAATTTTGAAGGTTCGACAAGTTGTGCACTTATTGCCACAGTGGAATTTCTATATCATGTCTGAAGTGCATTTATATAGAACCAGTTGGTTCTAGTACGTGTGTAATGCTTGTCACCACTCAGAGCAAGCAGTGAGAAATAAATGAAAAAGTTGGTTTGTTGTCATAGTAATGTAAGTGACACTGTATATTAGTAATGTGGTCGCTTTGAATTCTATACAGCAGAACAAGGCATCTGAAATAAGTACTTTAATTGCTCCAGATTTTTTTTGTTCTGAAGTGCAGACACCGAGAATAAATGAATTTAAATGCTGTCGCTCTTAATTATGTTTTGCAGTTAGTGTATTTATGCCTTTTTGCACGCATTATTTATATAGAACTCTTTATGCCTTGTTGATTGTGAAATTGCCTCCTGCTGTAATGCCTGACCAGGCTATGTAGGTGCCAGATAAATACATAAAGAATGAAGAGTACAGCCTTTTTAAAAAATTTAGAGCTCAAGCGGTTTGCTTCTGGGCTGGGCTGTGCTGTCTGGCTCGATATGTATTGCCAGCATTTCAGATCTCTTGAAGCTGAGAGCAACTCTCGTCCTCATTGCTCCAAAGGTTAGGACTAGCACAGGTGCTACAAGAACCTCGCTAAATGGCTTAGAAGCAAACTCCTTGGTCTCCTTACTTTTGGCAAAGGCTGTATGTGCACTTCCCATTGTTTTTAAAGTTCAGGCCTACTCATGACTGTTGCAGTGTTCATTGCCAAACTGGTATCAATAATGCAGGAAAAGTATTAAAAAAATTGTGGAAAGGCAGAGTTTTACTAAGGGATCAGGCTGAGGCCTTAAATGTGCATATTGTGGGAACCGGCTCACTTCTCCACAGTTTGCCACGTCGCTGTGTGATATCGGCTGATGTGACGCCACGTGGTGACGAGGCCAATCGCGTGCAGCAAACTGCGGAGAAGTGAGCCGGTTCCAATGTGAACAGTCTGGTGGATTGCGCCCCTGCATTCCATTTCTCTCATCCCTCCACGAGCTTTTCATAACAAAAAACTCTCCTTCCACAGGAGCATATTGCTGTTTGATATATGTGTTCTGTGCTTATAGTGTGCACTGTGAGTGTTTGTGAGTCTCAGCAGACTTAAATCTGGTATGAGGGCAACCCAGAACTTGGGGTTTCTTAAGTAAAGTTAGAATGGTCCCATAAAATCTGGGACAGTTGGCTACCTTATTAAGTACTTACATTTATGCGTATTCAGAGCACAAGTTTGGTTACACCACGAGAGCTGCCAAAAATCTTTTAAGATGCAATCTGCACTTGTGTGTAGTAGTGGAACTGTGTAGCCATGTAGCCGTATGGCTGCGCTCGGGTGGATGTCAGTGAGTAATTACTCCCTTATTAGTGGAACTGTGCGCCTCTTAATTCCAGGCTACACACACAGATTGCAAACAACTTTAGGTTTTTCATGCCATTTGGGGTATGCAGACTTTCATTCCTGACAAGACAGTTAATGCATTCTGTGGATAAGTCAGTGGTTGATTTTGGTGCACGATGGCCTTAGTTGTTTATGCCATAAAACACCACACAACATAAGTCAGTGGCTGATTTTTAGCATGTATATGTCAAACCTCGTTATAGCGAACAGGTGAAAAATCGTAAAAAAAAACAGTTCATAAAGAATGCATGCAAGAGCAGCGCAGTTTAGCCATTAAAGGAATGGCAACTTGGACGATTCTTAGTAGGAAAATGGGCAGACCTTTTTCGAAGTTTTTCCGAAGGCAGAAAAAAACAGAGTGCCAGATAGGTTGGCTTCCCCACACAGCACCACCAGGGCTCAACAGCGGCAGGCCAAGTGCCACTTAGGGTGGCCTCCTCAAATTACAGCCACTTTGTGTGGAAAATGGTACCTCAGAGCTAAAGCTATCGCTGTTTTCATCACCTTTGTGACAGTTGACATGAGCACAGGATGGTTACTGCAAAGCTACAACTGTCCATTCCGCTGCTTCCGGGGCACTGCCAGCAGGTGGGATAGGCAAACGCAAACGCGTGCTGACTGCCTGGCTACCAGCCTTCCACACTGCTGTATCTTGAGTGGTGCTGTTGGCGAGTGCGATATAAGAGTACTAGTGTGAGATGGAGAACACTAAAGATTGGCACTGGGGAAATCAATGTATCTGCTTTATGGCAAACGGCGTTGTGTTGTGTTGGGCTTTATGGCACATAAGCAGCAAAGGCTGTCATGCTCCAAGCACAAACCACGTTTGCTATATAAAGTAAAAATTGCATGTGCTTGCTAAAAATATTTATGAAGAGCTCACTATAGTCAATAATTCATAATATTTGTGTTGGATATATCAGAGTTCAACTAGTGCTAAAAATTAGTCTTTGAAGATAAAGTGAGTTGATGGCCAGCTGCCTTCAAGGTAGGTTGAGGGATGAGCAAGTGATTATGAAATTGGGAAATGGTGATACCTTAGATGTGATGACAAGAAATAAAGGGAAAATATAAAAGTGGAGTGGGGTACTTTTCCACAGCTAGATTATTTGAAAGGAGTGCACAAATCTATATTAATATTATTTTCTTTAGTATTCACAGGAGTTTGTAGATTTTCATTTGGAGTTGAAGAGAACTGAGCTGCTTCTTACAGGGTTGTGTGTTTGCAGAACATAGTTCACCGTCTCTCACGACAATTTCTTATTTTTACAGGTTCATTTTATGTGTTTGTGCCAGTAGACAAGACCATCTGGCTTCTCATGGTGGAAGTGTGTGCAGCACTTTCTCTCCTTGCCATCGCTCTTCTGAGTCACCTGCTTGGCTTTCACTTATTTCTTGGTATGTGTTTGTCTTGGTCACAGGTGCTCTGTTTCTATCCATGTGAACACTACAAACATCTCATGTAACTCATGTGAGCTGCATATAACTCAGCCACCTCTCAAGAAATATTCACCGTTCTTCAAATGTTAATGTTTCCAGTTTTTAAAAGATGCAGTTTGTTAAAATATGGGTCAAAAGTTTGTTCCTTCAGTGTAATGGTATATTTAGCACCGTGAGATAACAGAGTCATAACATTTTTTTTTTGCATATTTCGGTGGACTGAGTTAAGTTGTATTTATCGCAGCTGTGCTGAACATGTGCATCATAAAATGCTAGCAGCAAAACATACTAATTAACTCTAAAGCAGAAGTCAGGTTATCAGAAAAACTCCAGAGTTCTCGGCATTTCCTATGATCCCATGACCTGACACATTCTCAAGGTCATGCACTATTACCTTCATGAGGTGACATGGACTTAACGAGGGCCCACATGGGTAACTTTTTAAATTGTCAATGGGTGAGCGGCGGAGTTTTTGATTGTAGTATACTTAGACAGCCATGCTGCTTACTCCAGAGAAAGCCTCCTGAATAGCCGTCACCATAAAATCACGGTCAAGGAATCAATTTGCATGTTGGGCATTTAGCCATTCCCTTCGCTTTGGTTTGGATGTGTTCAGTTTGGCACATTGCTTTTTTTTTTTTATGCTTTCACCTAAAATTTAGGTTGTTTTCAATGCTATCCCACACATCAACACTCTCCAATAAGCTAAACATATATAAACTTGGCATCAAGGAAGGCCTCATTCACTATGAAGCACACACGTCATGCTGAGACACACTACTGAGTATAGCTACTTACCTGACATGTAATGGTTTTTTGAACTTTTTTCACTGACGGGAGCAGTATTTGCTTGTTTAGATAATCACCGATATGTGCATTATAGAATGGTAAAAATATTCAACCTTCTGGAATATTTCCATACTTCAAAGCCCACAGTATCCCATGTTGCAGAGGCCGATCATCACTACAATGCATCAAGAAATGACTATGGCACTGCCACTGTAACTGAAACACACAAATTGTTTTTGCATATGTTTAGAGCTGAAGTGCATGTTAATTAACTCAAGTTGTGAAATAGCCGCACGTTTCGATGAATGGTCATAAGCCCATTCCATGTGTATACGTTCCTCTAGACAGCAAAACATTTCACGTAAAGTCTGCATTAATGGAACCGTCTGTTTTTGTTCCTATTTGTAGCACTTGTGTGGAATGAGGTTTGAAACATTTGCTCATTAGTATGGCGATGCAAAGGATCAGTCATGGCATCATATGAAACAGCATGGTGTTGATAAATATAGCTAAAGAAAGTCAAAACACAGCTTAATATTGATGGAACTACTTGCAGACCAAACATGTAGACTGGCTTGTAAAGATGAGGCTACAGTGTCCTGGCTGCTTGCAAACCTTAACATCAGTGACAGTTAAGCGCAGGCAGTTTTTTTCACAGACCTTCTTCAGATATGTGTGTAAACTGCCCCTCATGTATTCAGTAGAATTCTCAGTAGCTAAGAAAAAATTGTTCAATGCTTGGCTGTTGGGTAAAATTTGGGGGTGGCTAGCACTCTCTGCAGCAGGAGGTTTTTGTTTTCTTTTGGGATCACTAGGCAAGGAGTAAAGATTAACAAAAAACACTTTTAATGAAGTATTAATTGCATTTTTTAGACTGCTCACCAAGTTCATCATATGCAAATTGTGTCGTCTACTGTGCTTGACTTATTTCAGCATTCAAAGGACTGTCGACGTATGATTACATCGTTCTCAAGCGTAACGCATCATTCCATGGAGGTACTCGAGAGGAGAAGAAAAATTTCTTCTTGAAGTGGTGCAAGCACAAGGCAAGATTACGAGTCTTCATTCAAATTATATTCATAAAACGTGTGCGGTACACACTTCTTTAAAGGCAAGCTGAAACGGTTTTTTGAGAATTCGATGACATTCAAGGATTCGAATGTTTGAAGCTTCTGAGTAAACCATGCCAAGTATTTTTACGACATCATTCAAAATGATGACGTAATCGCTGATCTAAGTCATAACAATCTTCAGGCTTCTCACAGTGTTGGGAAAGTGTGGAGAAGCTTGGTGATGATGTCATTGTTGCTGAGACATCAGCTTTCCACTACCTTTGTCCACATCCTGCCATACACCATCCAGTGGCGCAAACAAAAATTCTTCGAGGGCTTAACCTTTGATGGCGTTGGTTTTCTTTCCTCAAGCAGGCATTTCTGTTTTGGATATGTAGCGTCGTAGTAGATGAAATAATCATCGGGCCCCTACCCGGCACTGTGCTCTGCCGAGAAGCCTGAACACCATCGCGGCTTTATTCAGCAATTACATCACCATTTTATATGCTTGCGCAAAAAAACTTCTTGTGCTTTACCTGCTAGTTTCACACGTTTGACCTCTTTAAGCTCATCGAATTCTAAAACATAATATATTTACTCGCATAATTTATGCATTTTTTTTCCTAAAATTAAGGCTTCAAAAAGAGGGTGGCATGTCCTAAAAAACTACAAAGGTCATAATGCGCAATGTATACGGTATATTTGCCACGTATACGTCGACCCCACAACTCGCATCCCTCTCTTCCCAAAAAGAAAGTTGACTTCAACTACAAGTCTACGCATACATCACCCCTCCCCCGTTCGATCCCAGCCGCGGTGGTCGAATTTCGATGGAGGCGAAATTCCAGAGGCCTGTGTACTGTGCGATGTCAGTGCACGTTAAAGAACCCCAGGCGGTCGAAATTTCCGGAGCCCTTCACTACGGCGTCCCTCATAGCCTGAGTGGCTTTGGGACATTAAAACCTCATTAACCAAACCATAAACCAAATCCCCCCTCCCTCCTTCCTGCCCCCTCTAGGCCCACGTTATGTAGCTCCCCACTTGATAGCATGGCAGCAAGTGCACAGCTCGAAGCAATAAACATGGAGTGGTACAATTACTGTCAAAGGCAAATGGAGATACAAGGTGATGAAAAGGCTCCTTCGCATGCGACCCGGGTTAACAGAATAGCCAACGATTCGGTAGTTTCGGATTCTGGTGCGATGCACACTCCGGAGGTTACCGGAAGTTTACTCTCGCAGCTATTCGTACGGGAAAGTGACCACTGGAGCGAGCGAGCTGGGTAAACGGTGTGCTATTGACTTTTCTTTACCGGGACCAACTTACGAACGAATCAGACATTTTTTTACACCACTCACTCACCTTTCGCAGCCAAAAGTGGCAACGCGGCCACACCGATCTTCCCAAGCGTGCCTTGCGCGCAGTCACATGAATGCTGGTGTGCTTGCGCAGCAAGGCGCGCAAAATATACAAGTAACAGTTTTTTTTTGCCAATCTGGATAATAAATCAGAAGTGTGCAAATTGCGCGAGTTAATACAGTATTCAGCTGCCCTTAAAGACAAACTTGGAGGACCATAGAAATTTATTCATCTTATCAGGAGTTTTTGTTGCCAAAAGTGCCCCAAAAAATGATATGTGAGCATGCTACACATGTCCAAATATACTGTTTCATGATAACAGTTAATGAAATGGCCTTATAGTGAGAAAATATTTGCAGTATGTATTGCACTATGCATCAAATGAGTTGAAAAGTGAGGTCATGAAACAACTTCATGTCATCCTACTTGAAAATGACATTGGTCGGATTATTATTATTATTATTATTATTATTATTATTATTATTATTATTATTATTATTATTATTATTATTATCATAAGCCTCTGTGATGGCTTAGACGAACCTGTTTTCTGTAATTGTGCTTGTAGATATCTGATTAAAATGATTATATTGTTATTATTATTCTGTCTGTTATGCTCTCTTTTTACTTAATACCACCTGTTTTTTTTTTTTGTGGTTCGTTCGGGAGGGTTCTCTCTCTATTTTTCTACTCTCCAGCTCCTAGCGCTCTGAATACAGTTGAACCTCGTAATAAGGAAACCGCCGGAAAAGGAAAGCTTTTTCGTTCTTGCGAGAATTTCGCTGTCGCGAAAATGGACAAATAAGCACACCCATTACTTTCACCGCCTGTTTGCAGGAGGTATTCCGAGGCCTGAATTGGGAACAGTTGGGGATAAGAGTTAGCAGAGAATACCTAAATAATCTGCGATTCGCTGATGACATTGCCTTGCTGAGTCACTCAGGAGGTGAACTGCAAATCATGGTCAATGAGTTAGACAGGCAGAGCAGAACGGTCGGTCTGAAAATTAACATTCAGAGAACCAAAGTAATGTTCAACAGTCTAGCAAGGGAACAGCAGTTCACAATTGGCAGTGAGGTGCTGGAAGTGGTAAAGTAGACTACTTGGGGCAGGTAGTGACAGCTGATCCGGATCCTGAGAGGGAAATAACTAGAAGGACAAGAATGGGATGGAGGGCATATGGCAGATTCTTTCAGATCATGAATGGCAGTTTACCAGTATCCCTCAAGGGCAAAGTGTACAACAGCTGTATCTTACTGGTACTCACCTATGGGGCAGAAACGTGGAGGCCAACAAAAAGGGTTCATCTCAAGTTAAGCACAATGCAGTGAACCATGGAAAGAAAAATGATAGGCGTAACAGTAAGAGACCGGAAGCAGGCAGAGTGGGTGTGGGAACAAACACAGGTTAATGACATCCCAGTCGAAATCAAAAGGAAGAAATGGGCTTGGACAGGGCATATAATGCGAAGGCAAGATAACCGCTGGTCCTTAAGGGTAATGGAGTGGATTCCAAGAGAAGTCAAGTGTAGCAGGGGGCGGCAGAAGGTTAGGTGGGCGGATGAGATAATGAAGTTTGCAGGCATAGAGTGGGCGTAGCTGGCAAAGGACACGGCTAATTGGAGAGACATGGGAGAGGCCTTTGCCCTGCAGTGGGTGTAGTCAAGCTGATGATGATGATGATGATTACTTTTCAGAACCAAAATTTAATGAAAAAAGTCACTTATTTTGCTCTGCTTCACGTTGCTGTGCAGGAGCTTCACAACTCAGGCTTAGCATCTTGATAAGCTATGCATAGCTTCGTCGTGGTTGCCGAGGAAAGTCTGGATAACGTCAAGCATCAAGCACATCATGCGAGCTTACTCACCATCCTTGTCGTCACTCCCCCCATTTCCTTTGTGCGCACTGTCGATAATAGCGTCGTTGCTGAACTCCTAGTGCATGATCAAGTCGACGTCCGCGCACAAAAAAGTCATCCAGTTCAACAGCATCTGGCACCACGGCGTCCACACTGCAAAGCAGGTCCCGTGCTTCGGTTACTGGCTGCAGATCGTCACTGCTTGCAGGAACACTCGCTTTCGGCTCTGCCAAGGCGTGCTGACCAGCCGCAAAACTGGCGTACCTGAAGCAGTTCTGGATAAGGGTGGCTGAAGTAACAGTCCACGCCCCAGCAAGCATCTCCAGCGCCATGAAAAGATCAATTTTCGTGGGTCGCTTCATTTCGATATTTCACGACATCCGCCGGATGAGTCTCCCCCGTTACGCAGACTTGACACTCTTAATAACCCCTTGGTCGAGAGGTTTGTTAACGGATGTGCAGTTGCGAAGGAAAAAAAATCAAGCGGACACTCGTCAGGACAACGTCATCGTTGTGGTGGGCACTGCAGTTATCCAAAAAAAGGCCGACGGATCTGCCCTGCTTCCGCATATCCGCATCAAAGGCTTCCAGCCAGCTGGAGAATATTGAGCGCATCATCCAAGCTTTCTGGTTAGCAGTGTACTCGACCGGAAGCCTTCGATTACCTTTAAAGCACCATGGCATCTTGCTCCGGCCGATCACGAGGAGGGGACGCTTGTCAGATCTGTCCATGTTTGAACACAAAAGAATGGTCACCCGCTTTTTGCTCAGCTTGCTGCCATGACATTTTTTCCCCTCAGGTCGAGCATTTTCGATGCGGGCATTTTGTAGGAAAAACCAGTTTCATCTGCATTATAAATTTCGGAGGGCTCTTATTTGTCCAATATGTTTTCGCAACTTTCCTGCATCCAGGCTGATGCTGCTTCAGTGTCGACGCTTGCAGACTACCAGTACAACACCTTGGCAATGATGCAGTGCCCTGTTTTGAATCAGCTCAGCCATCTGGCGCTCGCCTTAAAGTTGCTGTGACCAAGAATTCATGCGAAGTCAATAGCTTTTTGCTGCAGAAGGCTTCCAGACAAAGGCAGCTTGTTCACTCTCATGTCAAGGAACCACTGGAATACAGCTTTGTTGACGTCTTCATAGACAGGCATTGCCACTGTATTGTGCTGCGCGTGTGCGCCGTTCTGAAGTGCCGCCATGATGCTGTTTTTGAATTTCAGAATCATAGAAAGTGAGCTGCACGGGATGCTGAATTCCTCTGCAATGTCCGACTTCTTTCTGCCTTTTGCAGCTTTGGCGATGATTGCAGACTTTTCCTGAGTGTCAAAACCTGTGCTTTTTAACAGAAGGCATCATCTTTCTGACAGGCCAACAAATCACTAGATGTAAGCAAGGCTCGGGCGATTTTAGCGTTTCGGCGTGCATGTGGTGGACGGCGAGATAACGTGGTAGGGTGCAGTGTCGGTGGCCAGCTAGGAGAAAAAAAAAGTGCCGGATAGCCGGCAGTGTCGTCACGTGAAACGTCACATGCCTGCGTAGTTTCCAACAAATGGGCTAGCAAAAAGCCGCTTTCAGGGAACAAAAAAAAAAATCTCATTGCTATCGTCATCATTATCTAACCGACAGGATGTTAACAGCAATGGCCGCGCCGATTTGGCAGAAATGTATGTGCCCGACTTGTCGGATGAGTGTGCTGCTGCAGTTTTGGCACTTCTCTGTTTCCAGCTATCTGATGTGCTGAAAAACTGTTGCAGGCCACTACCTCAAACTTTTATTAATGCCGGATTGCTTTTTAATAACTCTTCGCTGTTGAGAGGAAGCGAATGCATTGAACTCTATTGTTGGGGCGGCAGATTTTTTTCGTTGCCGCGAGAATTTCGTTCTTGAGGGCTTTCTTTATTGAGGGGTTCAACTGTATCCCCAGCTGGCTAGCCGTGTGGCGCAGGCTTAGAAATCACATGATCATGATTTTTCTGTCATATCTTATCTCACTTCTTCCGAAGCATGGCAGCTACCAGGTCTGCAAGCCGGTGCACCAGACATCTTCTGTCTGCCGCAGGCGATGCATGCGATGCTCATATCTGGGTGTGTTAAATATCTGCACCACAAAAACTCTGTTTAAGCCCCAAATCGATGAGTAATGCATTCCATGCCTAGACGCTTTTTCATTCGCTGGAGGCAACACACAGCATGTGATGCACGCAACGCCAAGCTCTGGTAAAGTCAGATCTCTGCACTACGCACAGGCGAGTGCAAAGATGCTCTGCCTTCACCGGACGCAATAGAGCACCTCGACAAGAGAGCTTCCCTACACCTTTGCACAAAAGTGCAGGGAAGTTCACTTGTGGGGCTGTGCTTCCTTGTGGGGATGTGTCGAGAGGGCTGCACAGATTCTGCGCGAGTACTACAGCGTGTAATCTGGGGTTCCTTGTCGCTGTAAAAATCTTAACAGAGTGACATGTGAAACAGTTTGTCTTAAGCGGATATTTTTGTACCTCGAGTCTATGGGAAACCAGCCAAATGCTCTCACATTTTTCGTCATATTTGATTATTCATCTTAGCCGAGTTTGTCTTGACAGGAGTCTGCTGTATTTTATATATATTTTAAAGGCACAGGTTTTAAATAAAATACTAACCTGCACGTTCAAATGTGCCAGTCAGGAAGAGCAAGAGAGGTAACTCCTGAGATAGATAGTTGAAGGACAAGGTTATGGTGTGTCTGAAAGGACCGAGAAAGTCATCAGTCATAGTGCTTTTCTTTGAAAAATGGCTGCAATTTTCATGATAACTGAGCATTTGTAACATGATGCTTCCCTTTGAGTGTTTTCTTTGTTGTGTTCACATGTTCTAGTGGCTGAGTACTGCTTGGCTGCCTGTGTAGCTTATGTTGCTTCCACAGGTCAACCAAGTTTCACCGGTCCAGCAGAAATCTTCTGCAGTTCCAAAGAATGATAACGTCGATGCAAGTGGAAGAACAAGTGTAAGGTAAATAACCACACTGTTGAACTTAATGGTCCTACATTTCACTACAGTTATATGTCCGATTGAAGCGTTTGAGTTCTCTTGGCCTGTGCCAGTTTGTTTGTGTAGCAAAATCCTCGCATATCACCATTAGTGTAGTGCCTGTCCATAGCTCGGACATGCTTTTGTATACTAAGCAGCAGCATGGTGTACAAATACAGTCACTGCAATAATCTTTCAGTATGGAATGTACTTATTTGTGGTTTGGCAACTTATAACAACAATGTTCTGCAGTTCACGGAGGCCAAAATTATTTTAATCTGGTTTTAATGATCTTGTGCGGCCAAGCTTGCATACTTGCATTGTCACATCTTTAGGTCACTGTGGCATAACATGAAAAGAATATAAAGCTGGTACGCATGCTTCTTTTTGATCCAGTCAGCTTACCTTTCCTTGTCTGTCCTCTACTGCTCACTCGATCTGCTTTAGTCGTAACACATTTTTATAGCCTGTTACAAGCATAGCCTATCGTCGGCATTGTCTGTCGCCATATCAAAAACCGTGCTTATTTGCTTTCTTTGCAAGAACTGACACTTTAAGTTAGCAGTACATGTGCCATTGCATAAATAGATTGTAAAAGATGAGCTCCTGCAAGACACCGAGAAAGTAAAACTCTTGATCACCCAAAATTAGACCATGGAGAACTTGTGCTGCAGGAACAGAAGCAAAACAGTGGGTAGGATTCAAGAGAAACGACCCCATGCCAGCCATGGTAATTAGTTTCAGGAGTCTTTTGCATAGTGTACTCTACATGTCACATCATGTTGGTACTCTTCTGCTGCTTTTGTGCAAATTCTAAAGCCGTTTACACTTTTTAATAGGATTCAGAACACAAAGGAACCATGCTGGCATTTAGAAATGTAGCATTCCCACTCGGGGCGGGTATTCAAGAAGAGGGCAAAGTGTGAAACATGGCATTAGCAAGCCACCATGTTCAGTAATCCCCTGATCATTTCTTCGTCCTTTCGCCTGTTTCCTGCTTTTTTTTTCACAATTTCACCCTCCGAGGTTTCTTTTGCTGATCCCTCCTGGAGTAATGCTTATAAACATTACTAGTGGAAGAAGCTTGTTGTACACTGGGCCCTCCATTTTGTCAGACAGTCTTAAGGGTGCTACATTGCAACATTGCCTTCACCACAGGGTAGGGTCTACATTAATTGGTGTCATAGTTTCCTTATCCTCTTCTGGACTAACATGATCTTAGGCATAAATATTTGGGATACCGCTTCTGTATCTCTTGTCTAGGTTCTTTTGTGCATTCTCTGTATTTCTGCTTTTTGCTTTACTGGTTTCAATCGGCTGGAGATTCTGCAGCAGCCCCAACTCGCGGTCTGCGTACAGAATAAGATTTTCACTTAAAGTGGTCACTTAAAGCATAGGTCATAGCCTAAGCCACTTGTGTAGAATTCATTATGGTGACATACAGCTGCTTCAAGACAATATTTCCACCTGGCATGGTAGTTCAGATACAGTATAATAAATTTCTTAATGTCTCATGTGGCCCATTCAGCCAGATCATTGGATGCAATGTGGTAGGGTGCACAGAACTTGATTGGTAAACCATAAGTATGTACCCAGCTCTTCAGCTTCGCATTCTAGAAAGCTGGACTTTTGTCGCACAACAGTGTTCACACTCCTCAACACTTCTCTTTGAAGAAGGGCAATGACACCCTCCAGGTGCTGCTCATGCCATCACCATTTTTCTCTTTGTCTACGGTCAGCAAAAAAACTGTGTAGCCTCCAAGCTCCCTCATGTTTCTTATTTAACCCTACAAAATCAAGGTGCATGACTTTGAAGTATACGCTTAAAAACTGTGGCAGGATCATGACTTCACATCAGTTGGGTCCCTGAATTTCAGCTTGTCGATTCCACAAAAGGCACATGAACAATATTCCTGGTGTTTTCCTTCAAGCCCAGCCATGTAAATCGCTTGACATGTTTGTTATATGTGTGTCAGAACTTGGCATGTCTCCCAGATTGAAGAGAGTCATAAGAGAGCTGCAGTTTGCAACCATTGTTAGCAGTATGTGATATCGCTAGGGGTGTGTGAGTATTGCAATTTTCGAACATGAATCGAATATGAACATGAAGAAAAAATGAGTTCAAACATAAAATCAAATATCGAATATCTGTTCAGAAAGAAAAAAATATTTTAGAAAAAGGTTAACAGGCAAATGGTGTTGCCTTTATATTTTTTTTTACAAAATAGTGTATGGTCATTGCAACTCGTGTGAAATTAGACTGACTCAGCACCATATAAAAAAATGTGATGGGCACAAAAATGTATACTACTTGACAGCATAACAGTATGCAACCTGTCCCGCCGCGGTGGCTCAGTGGTTGTGGTACTCGGCTGCTGACCTGAAAGACGCGGGTTTGAGGAGTCTCCATTGCACAAACACCTAAAAGCCAGTGCACGTGATGAGCGCACAGTTCCAGCATGCTGGAAGAACAACGCAGACATAAGCGAGGCAAACGTACATTGGCACAAACAGCAAAAGCTGTTTAAAAAAGAAAAAGAAATGACCAGCGATGCGCCAGTCAGCGTCCGAAAGCGGTACAGAGCTGGATTCGAACAACCGGTGATTGTGCGGGCTGACAGCTGCCGTCGCCGTAGGCTTGCGGAGAAGTTCAGAAACCAAAACTGCATGGCCATGCTATTTTTTGGCCTGGCGACAGGGCCCTCCTGTAGTCATCACACCTGCATCTAAGAGGTGCGCAGGTTACAATGTACCATGCAATAGGCGGGGTTTTTGCATGATCGCTAGCCTTGCTGTGACGCCTACCTCTACTCGCCCCTTCGGGAGCCTCATGCAAAGTTCCGCAACTGGGCTTTCTCAATGCACACATCATAGTTGACCAGTAACAGATTGCTTCGCTCACGCTAGGAAAGTTATGAAGGCGACAGGACGAATTACATGAGTGTGGGCGTTAAGTATGTAACACATTATGGAAGGATCAAAGAAAAGAATGCACGCTTTCTCGATGTGATGATTGTTTGAAGTGGGTGGTTGTCCATCTTGTTAACATTAGGTGTCATATGTGGGAAAGCCCGCTTGCAGAATTTCACACAAGTTCAAGCCTTGCGGTGTCCAAATGCGATCGGTCTACACAATAAACGCCGGAGAAGAAAGTAAAGTGCCAGGAAATCAATGCAAATACATCCTCTTCAAACTCAGTCGTCAAATAATTTGCCCAGATATTGTGGTTTTGCCATGTTCGAATTAATGAATGTCGGCATGGTTAGATTGCTGGCGAATAATAGAAAATTTTCGAATATTCGTAAATTCTTGAATATCAATTTCTTGAATACGAATATGAACTCAATAGCAAACATGTTCCATTTGTATTAGAAATTTTGAATATTTGCACACCCCTAGATATCACCCATCCATCAACTTTAGTTCCTCAGTACCTTCCCACAGTTTAACTTGGCTGATTTATTCAGGATGCTGCGGTGTCAATTAATTGTACAACCACCCTATACATTGCATCTACATCTGTAAGCAATGGTCCAGGATGATAAATTTTAGAATATACAGTCCCATTTTGTGCCTTTGGGTGGGGCTGGTCACCCTCATTTATTAGTTTCTTGTAGACGACTGTCCTTTAACGTCATCAGCATTGTGCACTTGATTTGGAGGACCACTCCATCAAATGTTCCTCCGCTGAGAGGCTAGTGGGCTTGGAGGTTAGATGTAGAGGCCATACTGCTTCTGTTGTGATTTTTGAGTGATGAGGCTGGTCTAAACCTCCCTTGTCACTCCACTAACGAAGGAACAGGCAGGAAGTCCGAGCTATTCATTGCGGCAGCAGTTGGTGTGTCCAATGTAGCACTTGCTGCAGCTGAGCAGGGTATTGTAGTGCTATGTGAGCACTGCACTGATTTGGCGATGTGTGTGTTTTTGCAAATGGATGCCTTGTGTGCTTCATTAACAACAAACCATATTTCATGCCAACTTGTCGGGTGCTGCAATCACAATGGGCGCCCCACACTTGCCACCTGCCTTTTTTAGGTAAAAAGTAAAAAGTTGGTAAAAAGAACTCTGGCCTCTAACTGTTTTTTGAGGTACTCGAATAATATCATGCACAAACTAGGTTGGCCCGAGCATACAACAGCAAACAAAAAAAAACACGAAAAAGCAGGATATGCCCAGGAACTTGTACACATGCAATGGACAGCATTGTCAAGGTCATCAAGTAGAAAGAATGGCACAGGCCGAAAAGGAAGGGAAAGCCGCTTTGAGTGAAAGTCAGTGGTGCACATCCAACAAATGTGCTCATTGATGATGTGGAGGTTTAGCCTATGAAGCCTTTCATCCTCTGCCCTTTCGTAAGTGAAACTGAGTCCAGTAGAACAGGAGAAAAAAAATGTAAAGAACACCGTTGACAGCAGCTTGTCTTTCAGGAGAGACAGAATAATCTGCAAGGTACCCATTATGTTTACAGCACTTGACATACTTGTGCATATGTACCCCATTGTTAGTGAAGCACACAAAGCATCCATTTCCAAATATATACCCCCAAATTTGTGCAATGCTTGATGGGTGTTCTGAACAGTTCTGTATGAGTGCACCATCTGTGCTGACAAATAAAGAATTGCAATATATTGATTTATTCCCCTGTTATGTAGCCAATTCAAGGTCTCATCACATTGATATGTTTATATTTGTTGGGACGTTCAACCTATTTTTGTTCGACATTCCTTTTTTTTTTTATACTGCATGTTTACTTGTTAACCCTTTAACCACCAACCCCGAGCTATACTCGCCATGGGAGTTAGTACCAGTATTGCCAACGACGAGCCACACTCGTCCGTCCCGATTTTCCGCTGTTTCCGGCGCCAAGGAAGAGTTACGGTCGCCTGTTGGTTTGTGTGAAATTGCCGTCCCTAGAGGGCAATAGCTGGCCATGAAAAACCGCTTTTTGTGCTTTTCGCGGTGTGTTTTGCTTAGGAACTGCTTTTTCATAATGGCACTTCACATGAAGGATGCCAGTAACGGTGCTGCTCAGAGAAAAAGAGGTGCTTCTTGGAGTAGTTACAGAAAGCAGCGTTGCTGAAGACATGGAATTTGCATCTGATAGTGACTCGGAGTTCTTGTTTGAGCTGGATATTGCTTCAGATGACGACGAGAGCGACGACAATGGCAACGGTGACGCGCTGAGTTGTGCACGTTTGTGGCAGCGTGTGAACACCGATAACCTGCCACCTGCGCCTCTGCACTTTTCCTTTTCTTCACTGCCCGGAATCTTGCGGTAGCCCCCTGGCGAGAGTGATATTCTCGGCTAGTTCCATGTATTTTTTGACCGGGGCACTAATCATGACGGAGACGAACCACTATGCGGTAGCGTATTGTGCTCGGGGTTCTACACGGAAAGCAGTAGACCGCGAAGAAATTATGGTCTTCTTTGAACTAATAATGTTGCAGCGTATTGTTGGAAAACCTCAAATTGAGATATACTGGTCAACAAAGAAATTTTGGAGACACCAGTGTTCAGGAAATTCATGAGCGGGAACCGCTTCAGCGCGTTGATGCGCTGCCTGCATTTCACCAACTTGAAAACCGTAGATGAAGCTACCCACCCGCACCCCAGGACGAAGCAACGTCTGTGAACTTTTCAGCGTGTCATCGTGTTTTGCATCAGAATAAATACTTCGAATTTCAGTACGTTGTGACCAATTACCACAGCATACATTCAGGGAAAGCCGCCCTCAACAACAGCTTTTGTTTTCCAGTTTTTGTGCTTATTCAAACCAGACAGAAATCAATGATGTAATATATTTTCAGTAACGGAATTGCAAGGCAAAACTTGGGAGAACTTAAAAAAAAATTGGCGATCTTGGCAAGTTTTTTGGCAGTGAAATTGGCAATTAAAGGGTTAAAGTTGTCTCGGGTGCAGTAAACTTTACTCTTAATAGCCAGTGTTGGTCCTGCATACTTCAGTCCTGCATAAGTCTGTACCAGCCTTTCTTGCACTGAAAAGTGCCTTCTCTGTATTTGTGCACTGTTTGAGCACACCGTGTATTCAATTTCTTTTTGGATTTTGTTTAGCTCCTAATTCTGGGTGTATTCTTTCTGTTTTCATGTTGTGAAACAGTGAAAGTAATTCTGCATGTGTGAAGATGGCTAAAATTTTTGCATCTTCTTTTTCACTGTGCATCGCACTAGGATTGACGTTCCTAATGGTCATGACAAAACTATCCGTGGTAGCTCCCTCCACTCACGTGATGTGCAAAACAACAGTCCGTCACGGCAGCGCTACATCCTCAGGGAGATACACAAGTCAAGACTTAAGGTGAGGCCAGAAAAGCAGCCATGACATGATGTTTTCAAATCAAAGTGTTCTTTTCCACGTATAGTTGCCTGATGCCTTGCAGCTTGCATCAGCATCAGCTGTTCTAAAATATGTCTTAGTTTGAACTTTGTGGCTGGTCAGCTTTACAAAACATTTTTTTTCACGTGATGATGTGAGCCAGCTTGCAAAGTAAAGTATATTATAATGTGAATTTATGCAGACTTGTGTAACATACATACATAAAAGAATGGTGAATGGTAGCTGACATTTAGCTCAATGTGGACACTGAGACCTCTTTGGCCACGTGAGAGATTTGTAGGGATGTTCACGGGATGTCGCACTAACTCCATCCCGGTAGTATATTAAAACAAAACCAGTTCGTATAGATGAGAAGTAATTATTTGGGTTGTTTTGTGCTGCTTCCCATCAGTATTGTGACTGCTGTGTTTCACTGAAAGGGGACCTGTCAGTGCAGAAGGTTGGCAGTGGGGAAGGGCTATGGAAGCAAAGGCTGATGTCAGGGCCCACCTACAAAATGCTACATGCCCATATGATTGCCTCCTGCTTCTGCTCTCAACTGAGAGCTGTGTACACACTGTAGTGAATACTATGGCCTTAAAGCAGTGGAGACACCAAATTTTTATGGTGTGTTCTCCTTTGGAACGATGTGCAACACATTATTAAATACTGATCACCATGTGGAATGCTGAGTAAATAATTTATCATTAAATTTCTTCTCCCGCTCTGTTCGTTTTGCTTTCAGCAGCTGAACAGTGGCTGTGACATGACGGATAGGTTTGAGGTTGTGTGATGCATGCAAAAAGTGCAATATAATTGTTGCTGCACCAGTTTAATTTGCTACAAGGCATATGCTAGCCAGCCTCAAAAACCAGAGTGACAGTGAATCAACAAGCAGCTATTATTTTGTAGCTTCTGTGTGCTTCACATGATCTCAAACCTGCTTCTGCCACAGCTACCATTTGGCTTGGCTGCTGAAACCGAAACCAAAACTACGTAGGAAAAGGAACAGTTACAGATAATTACTGAGTGCAGGAAAATTTCATGTGGCAGTCCATTTATTTCTTTTTCATCATTCCAAGGAAAAAAACATGCAACAGAAGTTTCATATTCTACCCTTTAAAAGGGATAGGCAAGTACTATCGCGATAAAAAAAAATGCGAGTTAAAAAAGACGCTAGAGTTGCCCATGACGACTATAACGTCTTTTTCGCACTACCCAGATAAAAGCGCGATGAAAAGAAATTCGAACAGCGAAGCATGTAGGCGCCACGTTGTTCGCATTTCTTTCGGTCGCGATAGTACATGGTCCTGCTTGTCAGCTCAGTGGGGGCAGAGGTTTTATGCATTTGCATCGAGCTTTGTTTCATAGCTGGTGAGGGGTTCATATTGTTGCTGTGGCATCATGCTAATTAAGCAAAATTTGAAGGATAATAAAAAAAATTATTCCAGCTATCAAGTATTCTCCTTAACAGCTGCCAGCCAGAATTGGCACATAAATAAAGAATGAATTGTCTTGTCAATATTTCTTGCCTGTTGTAGCATTTTGTGCTGGCTTTGAAGTCCTTTGAGTTGTAAGACACATTGTGACCATGTTTTCCTAGTCACAGTCTTAATGTTGCCAGATCAAAAGGCTACTCTCAGCCAGTCAAACCATATGCAGGGTTTCAAACATATGATTCAAACATATGGCTCTATTTCAGCACATAGCAGCAGCATTTTCGCTTTCAGAGCTTTTTTGTGGGTATTAATTGTGACTGACATTGTGCACATCTTTTGCTACCCGCCGCAGTGGCTCGGTGGCTTTGGCATTCGGCTGCTGATTCTAAGGTTATGAAATCGATCCCTGCTGTGACGGCTATATTTCGATGGAGGCAAAATACGAAGACACAGTTGTGTACTGTACAATGTCAGTGCACGTTTATAAAGAACCAGGTGGTCTAAATTAGTACGGAGCCCTCCACTACAGCGCGTCTCATAGCCCATGTGCCACTTTGGGACATTAAAACTGCACAGTTCACAATTCACTTATGTCTTGTACTAAGAAATGTGTATGTGTGGGAGTTGTATCTATCTTGGCCAAGTTGGAAGGATTGCTAATGATCCCAGTTCTTGTTTGTGGCTCTGTGTATTTTGCACTGTCGTGCTAACTTGCTTGTGTTGTCATGGAAGGCAACAACAACATCATTTTTATCCAGCATTTATTTTCATTGCTTGTGTTTCAGCATATGTATTTAGCTTTTCGGCGTAAAATGTGTGCAATCAGGCAAACGACACTGTGGCAACCTTGCAATTAAAGTTGTGGTTCAAACTGGGGCAACCTTTCAGGTGGCCCGCAAGAACCGGGGTGGCAAACTCATGGAGGTGTCGGAGCATGGAAGTCATGCCACTGCTGTTGTGGGGCTCGCCCATCAGCAAGGTAGTGGTTCTTGGGGTCACCGCACAGATGCTGTGAGGCTGTGAGCGTGCATGTTTCACCACACTGCACCTGCATTGGCTACCCTGCTGCAAGGTACCGGCTTCTGCTTTCTCCTCACCTCTCCCAGCCCTTTGTTTTTCAAAAAAGCTTTGCTCCACTTGGCCCAACTGTCAGCTGATGCTTTGTTATTGCCGTTTCTAAAAGTCAGCAAGTGAGGATGCAGTTTCTTTTTTTTCTTTTTCTTTTTTTAGAAGGGTTGTCATCACTTACCCCTCCAGCATAATTCTACATTGTAATTTGCTTTATTTCTTTTCTTTGTACAATGTGGTAAAGCATACAAGGCCGTGCCGCAAGACGGAAAGCCCACTTCAGCATTCTGAAGTTCACTTCTTATTATTTGGTATTTGTTCTCACTGAAACCCATTAGTGTAGTTCATGCCTTGCAGTTATTTAGTGATGTCAGTAAGTGCTATGGTATACACCTTTCTATTGTGATAGGTTGTATAGGTTCTATCGTGGCCGTTGAGTGTGATGCAAGTTAAAAGAACAAGGTCGCAGAATATGAAGTAATGCAGGTTGTTACAGTTGTAGGTATGCAGGTACCCGAGCTTATGTGAGATCTTCGTGCTCACAACCAGGACTTGATGATAGTTTCAAAAGAAAATTGTATTTGAGGTAGAAAAGAGGAAAAATACTGCTTTGCTTCAATCTTCAAAATCAGTTGCTCACCTGGAGGTACCAGAGGCAAGCAAATCAGCAGCTTTAGAAACTATTGGGTTCAAAGGGTGATTAAGGACTGCACCCAGCATGTAGAACTTAGTCATAATCATCATTGTAAAGCATTAGTAATAGCCTTATTTGTAGCTTTGTTGGTTTCAGTATCCCTTTGATGTGGCAATGAAGCAACCATCCAGTGACGACACACAACCTGTGTCCCTAGTTTACTGAACTTTAACTTTTGCTGAGAGTCTCACTATCTCTTTTTTTTTCTCTGTATGGTAAAAGTCTGCACTATGCTTTGGCGCTAGTGGATGTGCAAATCCCATTCATTTGTAGCAAGATTGTTTTATTATGTTTTTACATAGTAGTTTACTCTGCACTGCTGAAGCTGCACAGTGTATTTTTATTTATTTGTTTTTAAGCTTCAAAGCTGACAGTCTTTTGACCTTCACTTTTTATTGCAATATTTGCAAAGCACCGCACTCACTTTCCATGCTTTCTTTGACATAAAGTACATGAAGTGTGCTTTTGCTTTAAAATGACTGGTGAAAAACCAAAGTAATCATACAGGTTGCCTTCACTTGGTATCTTTGTGGTCAGTTTTTTATTGGCATCTTATATGTTATACATATGTTGAGTGCAATCACTATAAAAGCATATAGCTTTTTTTATTGTCATTGTTGCTGTAATAGTCGAACAATCTGTCAATTTTGCGCTACAGTTGTGCCCAGTTGCTGTTCCTGAGTTTAGAAGAGGCCAAGGGGAAAAAATATTTTGCTCAAAAAGCTGATTACTGATCATATTCTCAATGAAATTTGGTAGTTTATGCAGTGATTTGGGGTATCTGCTATTTACAGAGGGCATTTTTGGTAAGAGCTCGTATTTGACAATTCTCAGTATGCTTGTTTTGTAGTGGATTTATCTATTGCAAATTCTGTTTACTTTGGTTGATCTGATTTGTATGTTTTAATGAATCCATTACAGCAGAGGGTTTTTTTTAAACCTTTTGGCCCCAAACCATCTGCTAGACATGTCGCAGAAAAAACTGCACAGGGGCATTGTAATAATATACTGTATTTACTCGCGTAATTTACGCAGTTTTTTTTTTCCTAAAATTAAGGCTTCAAAAGGGGGGTGCGCAAATTGCACGGAGATTTTGTGAACATGTCCTAAAAAACTCTATAAAGAAGGTCATAACGTGCAGTGTATGCGATATTTTGCAGAGTATAAGTCGACCCCGCAACTCGTGCCCTCCACTGACCAAAAAAAAAAATTGGCTGTGGTTTAGCTCTGGTTAAGCCTGGTAGGTAGCGAGAGCTGCAGGCCATGACTACGCTTAGGCTTCGCAGTGGTTAAGCGATGTAATGCTACTGATGATTTACTTCGGTCTCTTCGACACGCTCTCTCTTCCTTGTTTCGTTCCAACGCTGAAGTCTGGCTTCTTTCAGCCTAGCCGACGCATCATTCTCCATAACAGCCGAACCACAAGGCAGCGTTTCTTCGGCGTCGCATCAGTGGCTCGGCTACTGGCGTTGCCGGAGGAAAAAATTCAGTGCTTGGAGCAAGGCGATGCAGAGAGACGCAGATATCTGGCGAGGCCAGATCTCAGCGTTGGAGCCGGAAATACCTCATAGGTGGGGATTGGTGGGGACCAAAAGCCGCGGCCCGTTTCTGCGAAGGCAGCAGCGCCCCTTCTGTACCCTTGCTATTGCCCCCTTGCCCCCGCATAATGTTCCGGTCACCGCTGAATGGGACGATTAGCTACGGACAGGGGATAATTGAGGGGCTTTGCCCCGGATGTCTCCCCACCCCCGTCTGGAGATGCCAGTTCGTATGCCCTCATGTGTTTGGTCGCCCTCTCCTGTGGGCTCTGAGCGATGACGCCGATAGACAAGATGTTGACGCGACGCCAAACAAATGCTGTGGCTCGCCTCCCGCTATGCCGAACCGTATGTATGTACACACTGCGACAGCCCCCCTCCCTCTACTACACATGCGTACAACTGGCGAGGCGAGCGGCTTCTGCTCCACAACGAGCGCAACGGCGGAGTGACGTCATGCCAGATGGTGCGCTGAGTTGCTAGGCAATGGCTCAAGGTCGGTGCAACCACGGCCGAGGTGCAACCACAGCGAAAGTACGACCATGCTGAAGAGGCGAAGCGACTGGCGTAGTGTAGCTCTCGCTACAGAAAAAAGTTTACTCCAAATTTAAGTCGACGCATACCCACCCCCCTTTGCCCATGCGCCCCAGACCTATGTTATATAGTTCCCTATGTGATGGCATGATGGCGCGTGTGCAGCACAATTCAATAAATGCGGAATGATACAATCAGAAAGCCAGCAGGCAGAGGCAAATGGTGCTACAAGGCGATAAAATGCCGCCCTCGCATGCGGCCCGGCTGAGCAGTGGCAAACAGAATAGCCAGCGGTTCAATAGTTTCAGATTCTGGCACAACGCACGCTCCGGAGGTTACTGAGAGTTTGCTTTCGCAGCCATTCGTACGGGAAAGTGACAGCCAGCGTGAGCAAGCTGGGTAAATGGCGTACACTTAATTTTTTTTTTACCGAAACCAATTCACAAACGAATTACTGATATTTTTTACACCATTCACTCACCTTTTGCAGCCGCATACGGCGATGCGGCCACGCCAATCTTCCCAAGCCTTCCTTGCATGCATCCGTGTGCAAGGCTGGTGTGCTTGTGCAGCAGGGATTGCAAAATATGCGAGTAAAAGTTCTTTCCAAAACTCCGGGTAAAAAGTTGAGGGTTCAGAAATCATGCGAGTAAATGTGGTATATTTTTGTGTTTTGTTTTTTCAGTAGGTTCTATTTTATTTTTTAAATCTTCCATGCTGACTGGTTGATCAAGAAGGCGTGGTGGTACCATGGCCAATGACAAAGGGCAGCAAAAAGGAATAGAAATGGAGTATCATCGTTATATTGCCCCAGCACAGATGTGGTGCCCCTTCAAAAAAAAGATGGCCATATTCGGTCCATAGTAATTGGCCATAGCAATGAAGCGGTGGTGTACACAGCTGCAGCATTGTCAATTTGCACTGTAAAGTCATGAAGAAAAGGTAGTAGGAGGAGCATGCCAGAATGTGGTGGCTCATAAAACCCAGAAAGACAATCCAGGAACCCAAGGCCTCCAGGGAGCCAATTTGATAACCACTGCATTGTGCAGCGAAAGTGCATTTACTCTTATTGTGTTTGTTTGAAAAAATTTTTTCATGGTATTCAAGCTGTAGGAAACTATGTCAGAGGTGCTCAAGCTGGGTTCTGCAAAACCCTTGGGTTCCTTAGACAGCTTTCTGGGTTTCCCAAGTGCTTAAATCCATGCATGCCTGAACCTCAACTTTCCTTTACCAATTTTATTTTAGGACGAAACATACTGTAATTGCTTATAGCAGACTGCTTCACTATACAGTCAAATCCGGATATATTGAACTCGAATGGGATCGCAAAATAGTTTGAGATATCGCTAATTCAATATATAAAAAATGGCAGTACAAAGGCTTTTGTGTAACCTAGAAGCAAGAATACATTGCACCCACGTTTGACGCGCTGTTGCAGTGACATGCTGCCCAACGGCGTGCTAGCAGTGCACCCCTCGCTAGGCGTTTATACGCCTAACCAGCTTTGCATCGAATTTGCAGCAAAATATGTTTTGGGACTACCTACTGCCTATCATAAGATGTTTGATCTTGTTACCGGTAAACTATAAATACAATTATCTATTAAAACTAAGGCATGGTTGATTTCAGCTACGACTTCGGCAGCAAAGCGCTCTAGGCAAGGCGCTGCAAGGGCTTAGTTAGGTTGGCTTCACCGTATGACAGGAATGTGGCGTGGAAAATCAGTACAAGAGACAGCAGGTCTCCCCCACGTGTCCAGCATTCTTGGAAAATAATTTTGAATATTGGAATAGTGTAAAGTACTTTTATGAAAATATTGAAGGTAATGGTCCATCCTTCCAATGCATAGCAAAATCTTTCTTTAACGTTTTTCCTTTGCTCGCATCGAGCAGTTAAGACTGCCATAGGAAACCAATGGGAAACGTTCTTGATGCAAACAAAAAACGTTAATAGAAAAAAAAAGTAAGTCTTCTGACGGGAGATCTGCAGATATATTTGTGGTTATATTGAAATCTTGCAGTACATGAAAAAATTGCGTTCATAAACTCTTTGTCAGTGAATCAATCAATCAATAAATCCTTTATTCCTAGGGAGGGATGGCACTCGGCTGCTTTTGGGTAATTAGGAGGAGGGATGGGGGTGTAGGTGCAGAGGCAAATTCTAGTCGGTCGTCTTGACAGCCTTCAAGGCTGTGCGTCATAAGTCCGTCGACCTCTCTTACACTACAAGAAGCTGGCTGCTTTCACTACCGTATGCTGCGATGGCATGTTATGCTGCGGTGCTTGATCGTATCTGTTCTCCTAGGTTGGCCATGTTGTCGTGTAGTATGTGCTGAATTTTGTGTCTTCCTTGCAAGAAAGACGGGCAAGTCCATATAAGATGTGAGAAATGCTTTTGTCCACAATTTCTATGTATGAATACTCACGTTCACCTCATCACGCTGTTCCACAGTGCCAGCACTGCCAGCAGCTGCTTAAGGCTACACAGTCAGTACGTCTCTGCATGTGAAGAGGGTTCGAAGGGCGCCTTTAGAAGCGGCACTTAAGGGGCGCGGTGCACAGTTCAATATATCGAATGTTTCGCTGAATGCAAGTTCGATATACACGAACAATGAGGCTTACTTTTGCGTGTTATTCTCAAGGAGATGTTCTGGCTGCTCAATATAAACAATAATTCGATATATCCAGGTTCGATACATCCGGGTTCGACTGTACATTTGTTAATTAAATTTGGACATTTTTTGAAGGGCTGTGCATCTACATGCACTTTTTTTTTGCACGCATGTCTGGAAGGACAGGACAAAAGTCAATACACGGTTTTCCTGAGCACCTTTTGAACGCCATTAATGTTCCCCAAGACCAAAAGATTGAGAACCTTAGTCATATACTGAGGTGTCGTAATGGTGACGCTCTCATTGTAAAGCAAAATGGGCAAGTGGGAAGTCATGCAGCGTAAAATAATTGTACTTGTCAGAATATGTACCTGCACATTTCATCTTATTGTTTTGACATACTTCAAAACCCTTAAATATTTGATTCATAACAAAGGGGATGTAGAGAAAAACATTGAATATAGACGCAAAGTGAATTTGGGTGCCACATTTAAACCAGATCGTCAGTCAAAGTGCTCACTTTTTCAAGAAACAGTGGTATGAACTATCTTGAGCTCTGTAACACGGATATTACCATATTCTTTTTGGACAACCAGCAGCATGTCTTTTGTGCTCCTCTGTACTGCCTTTGTTCTAACAGCAAGGGGCTTGCTGTTTTCTCGGTATATTGCTGCAGCTTTTACTGTTGTTCTTAGTTGCAATAATAAAAAATTGGGCCAACTTTTTATCTGACTGAATGGTAAAAAATCTCTTGCACAGATGAAATAAACTGTCTTTGAAAGCTGCCAAATCCATGGCACTGACCTAACCTGCCAGTGTATTTCCTGCTACCAGGGCACAGTTACGTCTTGCTTTCTTCCTTTTCTGTGGCATATACCTAGAAGTGGGTGCAGAAAATGTAAGCCCCGTTCAGAGGAGTTGCTGCTTATGTTTATCCATATCTAGACAGCTGTTTGAATCTTAAAGTTGCAGTCATTTATTTTCAGTAGTAAATGGGTAGACATCTCTCTCCATAAGACTCATCTCTGTGCTATATATATATATTTATGAAGGGAGCCAACAGTCACCGAAACCAAAGGTGCATAGGGAAACGTTAATTTTATTATTATTTTTTTTAATGTGTTATGCTTATCAGTGGGAGAATAATACTTAGATTAATAAATTGCTTAAAGAAAATTACTTATAAAGCAGCAGAAAAAACAACCATGCCGCCGGTGGGATCCGAACCCACGACCTCCGAATATCGCGTCCGGTGCTCTTACCAACTGAGCTACGGTGACGGCTGTCCAATCTGCTGCTCTCGTGGGTATTTATGTTTACTGCGTGTGAGCGAGCCTTGAGAGTGTTCACCAGCGCCACCCTCGACCATAGCGGCGGACGTAGCACGTCCTGTAATACCGCGAGCGTGACGTAGAACGTCATCTAACGGAGAGGGCGGAAACTGTGCGAGAGCCCTCTTATGCTACCTATGGCATCAAGACTGCCAGAACCGAGACCCTCGTTAAGCTATTAGCAGACAGGTTAAAGGAAATGAAGGGCCCGTTTGACAAATTTATGAAGGGAGCCAACAGTCACCGAAACCAAAGGTGCATAGGGAAACGTTAATTTTATTATTATTTTTTTTAATGTGTTATGCTTATCAGTGGGAGAATAATACTTAGATTAATAAATTGCTTAAAGAAAATTACTTATAAAGCAGCAGAAAAAACAACCATGCCGCCGGTGGGATCCGAACCCACGACCTCCGAATATCGCGTCCGGTGCTCTTACCAACTGAGCTACGGCGACGGCTGTCCAATCTGCTGCTCTCGTGGGTATTTATGTTTACTGCGTGTGAGCGAGCCTTGAGAGTGTTCACCAGCGCCACCCTCGACCATAGCGGCGAACGTAGCACGTCCTGTAATACCGCGAGCGTGACGTAGAACGTCATCTAACGGAGAGGGCGGAAACTGTGCGAGAGCCCTCTTATGCTACCTATGGCATCAAGACTGCCAGAACCGAGACCCTCGTTAAGCTATTAGCAGACAGGTTAAAGGAAATGAGGGGCCCGTTTGACAAATTTATGAAGGGAGCCAACAGTCACCGAAACCAAAGGTGCATAGGGAAACGTTAATTTTATTATTATTTTTTTTTAATGTGTTATGCTTATCAGTGGGAGAATAATACTTAGATTAATAAATTGCTTAAAGAAAATTACTTATAAAGCAGCAGAAAAAACAACCATGCCGCCGGTGGGATCCGAACCCACGACCTCCGAATATCGCGTCCGGTGCTCTTACCAACTGAGCTACGGCGACGGCTGTCCAATCTGCTGCTCTCGTGGGTATTTATGTTTACTGCGTGTGAGCGAGCCTTGAGAGTGTTCACCAGCGCCACCCTCGACCATAGCGGCGGACGTAGCACGTCCTGTAATACCGCGAGCGTGACGTAGAACGTCATCTAACGGAGAGGGCGGAAACTGTGCGAGAGCCCTCTTATGCTACCTATGGCATCAAGACTGCCAGAACCGAGACCCTCGTTAAGCTATTAGCAGACAGGTTAAAGGAAATGAGGGGCCCGTTTGACAAATTTATGAAGGGAGCCAACAGTCACCGAAACCAAAGGTGCATAGGGAAACGTTAATTTTATTATTATTTTTTTTAATGTGTTATGCTTATCAGTGGGTGAATAATACTTAGATTAATAAATTGCTTAAAGAAAATTACTTATAAAGCAGCAGAAAAAACAACCATGCCGCCGGTGGGATCCGAACCCACGACCTCCGAATATCGCGTCCGGTGCTCTTACCAACTGAGCTACGGCGACGGCTGTCCAATCTGCTGCTCTCGTGGGTATTTATGTTTACTGCGTGTGAGCGAGCCTTGAGAGTGTTCACCAGCGCCACCCTCGACCATAGCGGCGGACGTAGCACGTCCTGTAATACCGCGAGCGTGACGTAGAACGTCATCTAACGGAGAGGGCGGAAACTGTGCGAGAGCCCTCTTATGCTACCTATGGCATCAAGACTGCCAGAACCGAGACCCTCGTTAAGCTATTAGCAGACAGGTTAAAGGAAATGAGGGGCCCGTTTGACAAATTTATGAAGGGAGCCAACAGTCACCGAAACCAAAGGTGCATAGGGAAACGTTAATTTTATTATTATTTTTTTTTAATGTGTTATGCTTATCAGTGGGAGAATAATACTTAGATTAATAAATTGCTTAAAGAAAATTACTTATAAAGCAGCAGAAAAAACAACCATGCCGCCGGTGGGATCCGAACCCACGACCTCCGAATATCGCGTCCGGTGCTCTTACCAACTGAGCTACGGCGACGGCTGTCCAATCTGCTGCTCTCGTGGGTATTTATGTTTACTGCGTGTGAGCGAGCCTTGAGAGTGTTCACCAGCGCCACCCTCGACCATAGCGGCGGACGTAGCACGTCCTGTAATACCGCGAGCGTGACGTAGAACGTCATCTAACGGAGAGGGCGGAAACTGTGCGAGAGCCCTCTTATGCTACCTATGGCATCAAGACTGCCAGAACCGAGACCCTCGTTAAGCTATTAGCAGACAGGTTAAAGGAAATGAGGGGCCCGTTTGACAAATTTATGAAGGGAGCCAACAGTCACCGAAACCAAAGGTGCATAGGGAAACGTTAATTTTATTATTATTTTTTTTAATGTGTTATGCTTATCAGTGGGAGAATAATACTTAGATTAATAAATTGCTTAAAGAAAATTACTTATAAAGCAGCAGAAAAAACAACCATGCCGCCGGTGGGATCCGAACCCACGACCTCCGAATATCGCGTCCGGTGCTCTTACCAACTGAGCTACGGTGACGGCTGTCCAATCTGCTGCTCTCGTGGGTATTTATGTTTACTGCGTGTGAGCGAGCCTTGAGAGTGTTCACCAGCGCCACCCTCGACCATAGCGGCGGACGTAGCACGTCCTGTAATACCGCGAGCGTGACGTAGAACGTCATCTAACGGAGAGGGCGGAAACTGTGCGAGAGCCCTCTTATGCTACCTATGGCATCAAGACTGCCAGAACCGAGACCCTCGTTAAGCTATTAGCAGACAGGTTAAAGGAAATGAGGGGCCCGTTTGACAAATTTATGAAGGGAGCCAACAGTCACCGAAACCAAAGGTGCATAGGGAAACGTTAATTTTATTATTATTTTTTTTAATGTGTTATGCTTATCAGTGGGAGAATAATACTTAGATTAATAAATTGCTTAAAGAAAATTACTTATAAAGCAGCAGAAAAAACAACCATGCCGCCGGTGGGATCCGAACCCACGACCTCCGAATATCGCGTCCGGTGCTCTTACCAACTGAGCTACGGCGACGGCTGTCCAATCTGCTGCTCTCGTGGGTATTTATGTTTACTGCGTGTGAGCGAGCCTTGAGAGTGTTCACCAGCGCCACCCTCGACCATAGCGGCGGACGTAGCACGTCCTGTAATACCGCGAGCGTGACGTAGAACGTCATCTAACGGAGAGGGCGGAAACTGTGCGAGAGCCCTCTTATGCTACCTATGGCATCAAGACTGCCAGAACCGAGACCCTCGTTAAGCTGACGTTCTACGTCACGCTCGCGGTATTACAGGACGTGCTACGTCCGCCGCTATGGTCGAGGGTGGCGCTGGTGAACACTCTCAAGGCTCGCTCACACGCAGTAAACATAAATACCCACGAGAGCAGCAGATTGGACAGCCGTCGCCGTAGCTCAGTTGGTAAGAGCACCGGACGCGATATTCGGAGGTCGTGGGTTCGGATCCCACCGGCGGCATGGTTGTTTTTTCTGCTGCTTTATAAGTAATTTTCTTTAAGCAATTTATTAATCTAAGTATTATTCTCCCACTGATAAGCATAACACATTAAAAAAAATAATAATAAAATTAACGTTTCCCTATGCACCTTTGGTTTCGGTGACTGTTGGCTCCCTTCATAAATTTGTCAAACGGGCCCCTCATTTCCTTTAACCTGTCTGCTATATATATATATATATATATATATATATATATATATATATATATATATATATATATATATATATATATATATATATATATATATATATATATATATATAAACCATGCCTCACTGCTGAAGTTTTTCACTACAGACAAGGGGCGTGTGTCTGTGTTTTGACAAGCACTGCACCCTTAGCACCGCACTGTCCAGGCTGGATCTCAAATGTAGCTTTAAGCCATCCCTATAGTTGTTCTTTTAGCATTTTTATTAATTTTAATAAATATTTCTAGATGCCATAATGCTCGAAAGTGTATTGTTCTGTTCCTCTCTTATATTCCTCTGTAGAAAACCACCTGTGGTTTTAGGGAGCAACTTTATGTGCAACTGCTTGCCGAAGTGGGCTGGTAGCTTGTTATAGATATGAAAGTTTGCCTAGCAAGCTTCTCCACATTCTGTGGAGAATGTTTTGCATGTAATTCAATGTATTGCCTAAAATACTTTTTATTCAAAATAATGTGTAAATAGAGAGCTGTATTGATTAGTGTCAGGCAGTGATGGCTGCATCAGGCATGAAATTTGTTTAGTTGTCCTTTTAGTAGAATACTAGCAGCAGTTGCATGCAGTTGTCAGAACAGACATGGTCTACTTTGGCACTTTGATAAATATTGTGGCTTCTGCAGAGGGTGAAAACAGCACAGAAAAAAAAAAATTTCAAGTTCTATACCTTCTTTCAGTAATGAAACAAATGAGTAATTTTTTCCCAATGCGGCCGTATAGAGAAGTAGCATTAATGTTGGCTTCAAGACGGCTGGGTGCAGGCAGTTAGGTTCCTTAGGAAGTTTCATAATCAGTCTGGGGCCAACAAAGCAGGCTTCATTTCCATATTAATCTGATTGTAGAGGAATCAATGTGGCATTCAAGGGTGCTATCCCGCAAACATTTGCATTTCAAAGTCACCTTTAGTGAAGTTATCTAATACCCCTGTCACACGGGCACTGCAAAGGCCTTTGAGAATCAGGTCCTTATATCCGAAGGCGTTAGGAGTGCAGCTACACAGCACAAATGTTGCGCCTTTGCCGCTAAGGGCCTTGGAGGCGAAGGCGCTCGTCAGAGACCTTTGGAGCCTAGAGGCGCGGCCTTCGAGAACCTGCGGTCGCAGTGCCATCCAATGTCAAAAAGTAAAAGCAATAAAAAAAAATAGATACAGCGAACAATGTTTGAAAACATATTTTAAAAATATGAAAGGTGTGTCTGGCTTTGCTTTTTGTATGGGTGTTTATATTTGATGCCCAGATTTCAAGACAGTGAAAGTGTTGCAGCAACACAGAGTGCCCCTGGTGGCCAAGGCAATACACAAAACCTGCTGCTGCTGATGAGAATAGCTGTTGCATTGCTTTTAACGAAGCAGTCAGAATAAAAAAAATTCTCTGAGCCCAATGAATGAACAGAATACTACCCCCCTTTAATTTTAAAACGCTCACTTCAGCCGCCTCGGGCACAGTAGTGGGTGCTAAGCCTGAACGACTGTTTCACCTTTGGGCTGCACCATGTAGCTGCGTTGCGGCTCCTTTAAGCTTTCACTCCTTTGGTGAAAAAAGGGGGCCTTTGCTGGAAAGGCCTTCGAGGAATGCCGTGTGACGGGTATAAAGTGCCATGTTTTTGTATATGTTTTCTTGCACTAGTTATACAAGTGATCTGGCATTGTGCAGGTAACCTTTTCTCTTGGGTCTCCCTCATGTGACCGTAAGTGGCTTGTGTGCCAAAAATCTGTACTCTTTCATGCAATTAGGAGCAACGGCATCACCTGCAACAGCCCCTGATCCCGCAAGAACTAAGCTTGATTCCATCAGCTTGGCCGGCGCTGCCTCAGCCAGCCGGTCAGTTTCCCAGTCATCATTGGACACTGACGATGCTGTTCAGGTTCCTATGGCAGCAAGTGCAGCCTTGAGTCTGGGTACTTCTGCCTTTGGAGGAAGCTTGAGCAATCTGCTGTTCTCTGAAAGTACTGTGCTGCCAGCCCCCACACCTGGAGAGTTGCTCATGGAGCACCACTCAGATTCGTACAAGGAGAGCCCACAGGAAGCTCGGCCTCTTGTCAGGGCCCTGCCACCCCTCACCAAACGCACTGTGGTTCCAGCCACTGCCACAGTGGCTTCCAGTGCTGATACTGAGGGCGAAGTGTTTACCCTGTCATCTCGATTGCCTGAAGCAACAGATGGCAACCTCCAGCGTTGGGCTGTCCGGTCGGCTTCCATACCCTGTGGTAAGACATTTGAAGTTTCGGCTGATGTTGTATCAGACCCCCGGTGATTCGAGCCGCTCAGGAAAAACAAAGCTTAACAGCTGGTGTCACACTGTGTTTCGGTGTCTTGTTCTCGCACTTATAAGCTGCTTTCTGGAGAGGAACAGCTAAATGAGCATGTTTTCCTTTGAGCATAGTGTCAGGTTGGTATCGTTGTATACCTTGTTGTAGATGTTGTATGTCCTGTATCGTGAAGAGCGCAGAGCATGTCACCTGGCCTTCATTTATTGTTTGTGTGCTTGTCTAGCTCACATTGCAGTTACTGTATGCACAACTGCTGTTTGTTTTGCCATACTTGAGTCTGTGCTGTTGTGGCTATTGTAAAGTTTCTGTTTAATTTGACAGAGTGTGTGTTTAATTTGCTCATGGAACTTGACACCTTCATGTGTGTCTGTGTATTTGTGTGTCTATTTGTCTGGTCTACATGTGCTTGTACAACTTGTGTACATACAGCATGCAAATCAGTTATGGGCACCATATTAAATGTGGCCAATGTCGATTACTGTTTATTGATTCACTCGTTTTATTTTAACATAGCATATTGACAGAGTTTACTGAAATGTCATTCCCCATCAAGACTTGCAGTGGTTCTTGCTAGTGTAAGCATTGTTGCTTTAGGCTGAGGAATGCAGGATCTTTGTGTGCCACTTGGCATGAACTTCTAGTCATGTTTAGCCTTCTGCCATGTTAATTGATCAGCATGTTTGAACAAAACACTTGTGAACACTGCCGTGTTTACTTGAACCTTTTTCTACAGTTGTAGAAGGTATAGAAGTTCAAAACTGTTTTTTTTTTAGTCTCATATATTTGCACTGAAACATCACTTGGAACAAGATTTAAGCTCCAGAAAAATGTCAACTATCAAGACTGGGCTGGTCTCAAACTGTACCAAACTGTTTGTGTTTTTAGCAGCTACTTACTCTAATGTTCACTTTGGCGATGTATGCAAAATGCAAGATATATTACTTGAGGTCAATTCATAGTTTCTGCATGCTCGATGCAGTGTTGTAAAATGTATAGAACAATAATTATGTCACCTCATAAGGCAGCTGTAGTTTAATCCACATTAAAGGCTGCTCATCTGACATACATTTGCGTATAGTTCTCCGTGGTGTAACTTCAAATATGTTGAGTGTTCTTTCAACTCATGCTTCAGTGCAGTGCATACCCCATAATTGTCCACTCATTTGAAGATATGCAGTGTGAAGCTTGTTAAGTGAAGTTTCAGTGTATTCTAAACAGTGAGTATTGCAGAACAATGTGAGGCAGGTGCTGTGGGAGCCCAACTTCAAGAAAAAGTGGTGGTGTAATATGCTTGTGCCTGTAATTAAGCCTTCTTAAAAACTTGTGTACAGTAAAGGCACAGTATGCCCAACTGTGGTTTAATGGAACAGGCTTTAAGCCAGCAGTTGCTGGATGTAGTACATTATTTAGCTATGTGTTTTTATAAACTGTAAACAGAATGATCGCATATGTGTCAAAGACAGGGCGCAATGCATAAAAATGCATTTTTTACCGCATGCCCTCACGTAGTAACTTATTAGAAGAGGTATAGTTTTGACACAGTTGCCACGGTTCTACGAGTTTTGCTTGTCAGTAAATAATGTTAATATAGTCACTCTCTTGGTCAAGCAATGCTGCACATAATGAAAACATTCCTGTTCTAACTTGTGCTGTGAGTTTATATTTTTTACTGTGCATATCAAGCTCTCTGCTCATGCTCACCCAACATTTGGTGCTGGCACCACAACAGGTAAAGAAAAGTTCAATTAAGCAACAAATATCTTCCACCACTAACTTATCTTGCATATACTATGCTCATAATGTCTAAGAACGATTGAACTCATTAATGAATTGACTGCTACATGACTTGCAAGATAAGGTGCTGCTTTGACAGTGGCATACCTTTCTTTACATCATTTTAGAAATGTTACTTTCAAGACCCAACACCATTTGTGAGCTAAACTACTGACACAGAACATGTAGAATACATTGTCAAGATCATCTGTTGAAGCTCTATTAGTAAAGAAGCAAAAATATTTTTTACTTAATTTTTAGAGTTTGCCAGCAGTATATTTTATCTGAAATTCTCTTTCCTAAGAGAAGTCAGATTTTCAAGGATTAAAACTTTCGGTTTCACTAATGATTTTGTTAAAACATTTTTTAATTGCACTCAGATTTTAGAAATACTGAGAAAAAAAAACATTTATTACAGAAATGGAGATTGTATGGAAAGCAATTTTTCTCCACATTAAAGCATTGCTCTGAATTATTTCCTTATATTTTTTTTTGCACTGCTGTTCTTTGTGATCTCTGATTCTCACTCTGTTAAAGTGTGCAGTTCCTGAACATTCAAGTGTGATCAGGGTTGAGACAAGTTACATTCATTGTCTCACTGCTGTTCTATTGTGTGTGGTTAGCTTATGCCCTCCTAGTCATGAATGTCATAAGCACCACCAGCTGTACAGATACATAATGTGCCGAGCAAATCAGTGGCCCAACGTTTTCTTTTCATCGCACTTCATTGTTGTTGATGGGTACATATGGTGTGTACACGATGTGAAGTGTTTACTGCTGGAACATAGTTTCTAGTGGGTCTTGTCTGTCTGTCTGCATGTCTGCTGAGTCTCCTTTTGATGGACTGCATACGTGCTGCATATACTATTAAGGTGTACGCCATGCCTTTCACGTGCTGAAGTGTTAGACTTGCTCAGAACAAACGTGTTCATCAATAGGCGAAGTGGATATTGTTGATCTTGTTGCTTTTTATTCATTCTTGTAATGTGTGTCTAGAATGTGTCCATTGTTAAAGTCGTATAGCTTATTCTCATAGCTCTATTTTGCTGAAAACTGGTTCTCAGGCTAACATAAGATTAACAGATATATGAAAAATATTTAGAAAATATATAAAAGTGCTTTTGTCTGCTCAGGCATGCCAGTGCTACAAGATATTTACAAGTTTTACAACCACAACTGCCCATTATTTGATGACTGTTTTGCTTTAGTAACTTAAGTTTAATTTAAAGACCTGTTTCTAATCATTGTGACTTAACTTAATACAGTGCTGTGTTTAGTGATATTTATGTGGACATAGCACAAGCATATTTTTGTGTATAGATTGTGATATTTTTTTGGCTCTTATTGTTCATGAAAGAAATGTAGCAGCCTTTGATGAATCTCTGGGCTTAGTTTTGAGATGTTGTGGGTAGCCATATTTTTGGATGCCATTTTTTGCCTCTCTGCGCTTCACTAATGTTGTGTAACAGCACGGCACCAGTGTCAAATAAAAAGTAACGTTTGCATGCTGCAACAGTGCTGTGCCATCATTCTTTGGAAGTGCCCAGAACCAAGCGTGAGGTATGAAGTTGAGCATATATTATGAACCAGTCTTTGAAAGAGACAACTCATCCAATGTCAGTGCACAATATGATTTGTCAGCAACGTGGGTGAAAATCACCATTCATAGTACATATGTGAATACATCCGGTATGCATATTTTTGCTTGGTGGCTGACATTGTTGATTCTAGCTATCAAAAGTCCACCCTTCTTCATGTTTTGTGCAGCGTGCCTCACAACTAATTGGAAGTGGTATCAGTGACGCTATCATTTAGACAGGAAATTAGTGTTGCCACTTAGAGACCTTTGTAATAACATTCAAAGGTATTTTTAGCCTGTTGACAACCAAATTTTTCTATTCAGTAACAAACAACTGTATATCTTATATTCGTCCATTATATCTATGTTGTTTTGTGGTATCGGGCAGTGTGGGCACGTGAATTAAGTTTCGAGTTAGAATTCAAGAAATTAGTTATATGTTGAGTTTCGTGTTTTTGGCATTTATTTTTCTTCAAATTCAGGAGTTATTTATTGGTGTCTATTTTTTCTCTTTGATTCAGTGCTTTTCAGTGTCAAATTTTAATGCCGGAAAGAAATCAGTGTTTATCGGGGCTTGTGTTGTGAAGCGACTGCATAATGACTGGAGAAAATATAATGTACCTAACATTAGACAACTTTGCTCAGAATACATAAAAGCACCATGAATGAAGCTCCATGAATGAATGCAGCGAGTGAAAATAACGTCTGAAACGCGACACTTTCAGGAGCATGAAATTAATACATAAACTTATAGAAAAAAATGTACATTTACATTGAGAAAGATTTGTCAGCGATCAGAGCACGCTCCTTGCAGGGAAGTGCAGGCCAAAAACTCATGTCCTACGTTTTCGCTTGGCACGGGGCTGGCATGAAAATCGAAGGAAGCTTTTGACAAGACTGGCCATTCTTTTCTGTGCATTCTCCAGAAGTTGCCAAGGCAAACTTCAGCAGATGGAACATTATACAGTGAATATCCTAAAAGCTCCTCTTTCAAATATGGTAGGTCTACAGAGCTCGCTCCAGGCAAAAACAATCCACTGAAGTCTTCTTCTGCTATCATTAGTTCCTGCTTCCTGTCTGGGTCCACCACGTGCAGGGCTTAAAGTCTGGCTCCATCGGAGGGGGGTCTCTAGATATTCGAGCACAGGTAGAGAGGGTAGTAGAAGGAGAGAGAGAAAGCTGCTGGCAGCCTGTTTTACACATAGTTTTCTACAAAGGGGAGAAATAAATTTAAGGTGGTTTTTTGTTCAATTTATAACACACTTTTATACAAAGTGCGTGGAGAAATCATCAGTTTATGACACAGACCTTAAACAAGCGATCCCCACGCTCTGCCAGTGTGCTCGATGGTATCTGAAGTGAAACATCTTACAGTGAAACGAAGCGTAGGTAATTCTGCCGTATGCATATTTAAGAAACCACTACTTTACACTATTTTTGAAAACGTGGATAAAGGTAGCATATGTGAACAGTGTACAGTGGACTGTGGTGCATGCATGCACGAATTTGGAGAGCGGGTCTGTGTATGCTCGCTTGCAAAAAAAAAGATCGGTGTGTGCATATTCCGATTCGCCAATATCCAAAGACAATGAAGGCAAGGGGAGTCTCAGACCCCTCGTCAATATTGGAGGGCTCAGACCACCCGAGACCCCCTGACTTTAAGCCCTGACCGCGTGCATTTGGTGCCAGAAGTCATTTCTAGAGAAATTAAACTCGCCAGAGTGTTCTTGTTTACAATGGCTTCTCATTTTGTCTGAATCTCAAGCGAGTGTTTGCTGAAGCTGGACACACATTTCTCTCGGACGTCAAAACTCATTGTGCCTAAAGGATGTCGGTCGTCGCACCAAACGCTTGGAAGGCACTGACTAGCAAGCATAGACTTTAAGCAAACGATGAGTGAGTATGTGTGGCAGACAAGCGCCTCCGCAGACTCCTGGAATTTCATTGCGGTGATTATTGGCTGGACGTTCTCAGCCAAGCTGTTTGATTGCTCTACAGCACGGTGTAAGAATATATTTAGGTGTTCCCACTGACCTCCCACCACGGCGGAGAGCGCGCACTGCAGATAATTGCTCCGAATAAAGTTGCGGTATGCCTAGGATGTTAAAGAACGCCGCTTCACAAATATCCTCCAGCAAGAATTCTTTTAACCCCTTAACCGCCAATTTATTTTCAGAAAAACATACCAAAATCGGCAATTTTTTTTAAGTGACCATAATTTACGTTATGTAATTCTGTTTCTGAAAATGTATTACTTTGATGGTTTCTGGTTAAAATTAACACAAAAAGTTTAAAAAGAATGTTTACGAGGGTGGCTTTCCCATAGTGCATGCTGTAGTAGTGGGTAGAACACACTGAAATATGGCTTATTTAATTCATATTATACGCTGTGACACACAAGAAAGTGCATAGACATTGCTTCGTCCAAAAAGAGAACAAAATTTCTTCCTTAGTATTGAAACTTCGTGAGGTAAATCTCAAAACACAGTGTTGCACAAAGCGGGACTTTACAGTCTTCGCACCACGTTCTCGTTTCTTTGCATGGCTTCCTAGCTTGATCCTTCAAATGGGCGCATGTGCATACAGCACATCTCCGCGTTGGCTCTTGCTTTTTTGGTGTTGGTGGAATTTTTCGGGGAAAGTGACGCCCTTTAAGCCTTGTCAGAGTGCTGTCGGATCTCCGACCTGCTCCTGTTTTGGCCAAAGAGTGGAGGTACTTGTCAAGTAATAACTCCACAAGTCGGACTCTGAAATCCAGGTGGCTCAGCCTTCCTCCAGACTTCTTGTAGAGGCAAAATGCACTGAAGATGGCTATGTAAAGAAAATGACAAAACAATTTCTTATCGTAAATATTCTGACCTTTGCGCAACGATGGATAGTACGACAGGTTTTGGTCTGATCGGTTGACCCCGCCCATTGTGTTGTTGTGGTCGAGAGCAATTGCGGGCTTCGAAACTTCTTCATTCTTGCGGTTGACAACATCTTGCATCGTAGGTGAATGAACCATGCTTAGGAATGTCACAAGCTTCTTGTCTCTCCTTGGCGGGCAAGGCATTTTCCATGCTGAAAGGCTGCAATTTCACCTCTTTTCATCTTGATGGTTTTGAACAGAGGCATGTCTTTCTTCCAGGGCGAGCTGTTCCATAGATATCGGTCTTCCGCTTGATAAGAACATCAACGAGTTCCAGGGAATTGTAATAGTTATCAACCGTCTAGGTGTATCCCTTGTCAAGTATTGGCTCCATAAGGTCCAGCACTACCTTGGTACCCATCGCTTGCCTTCCGTATCTACCGTCCCTTTGCCAGTGTACACTATCAAATTGCAGATGTAGCCGCTGGAGGATTCGCACAGTAACACATTTTCAACCCAAACCTTGCACGTTTTAGCAGGAGATATTGTTTTCATGCTAATCTTTTCTTGTAAAGCAAGAGGCCTTCATCAGCGGACACATCCTGTTCTGGCACGTAGGATGCAAGGAAGGCCTCGTTCAGCCTTGAGATCACGGGCCACAGCTTCCAGAGCCTGGGGTGCGGGTGCGTCGCTTCATCCACGGTTTTCATGTCGGTGAAATGGAGGCAGCGCGATGAACCGGTTCCTGCTCATGGCCTTCCTGAACACTGGTGTCTCCAAAATTTCTTTTGTAGACCAGTACATCTCCACTTGAGGTTTACCAACAATACCCTGCAATATTATCAGTACAAGGAACACCATAATCTCATCGTGGTCTGCCGGTTTCCATGCAGAACCATGAGAAGCAAAGTATTCCACCGCGTAGCGGTTCGTCTCTGTGACGATTACGTCAACTATGTCCCAGTCAAAAAATACCCGAAACCAGGCGAGAATGTTGTGCTCGTCAGTGGGCTGCCGCAAGATCCCAGGCACTGAAGAAAAATGGAACCGTGGAGGCTCGGGCGGCGGGTTTTTCGTGCTCACACACTGCTGCACGTGCACTTTGCAGCGACTAACCCTCGTTGCCGTCGCCGCTTTCGTCACTATCTGAAGCCGACTCCAACACGTACACAAAGTCCGAGTCGCTTTCAGAAAAAAATTCCATGTCTGAAATGCTGCTGTCACAACTGCTTGAAGAAGAAGCTCTTTTTCTCGGGACACTGCCACCGCCGGCATTCCTCATGGATGGCGCCATTGCGAAATGACTCGATCTTTTGAGCCTCCAAGTACGCTCCAAAGGCTCAAAATGCGTTGGATGGGTGGAATGTAGGAGCATCCCCTTTGAAACGGGCCAGTGGTTGTTGCCACTATGCTCAGTTTTTTTCTTTATTTTTGTTTACTCTGCTGTGGTTTTTGTTAGTGTTCCTAGATATGCTCCCGCAGGGAGCAGAGTTGCGCGACTGTTTTCCTCGCACCGCTCGTAACACTTCGCGGAGCGGCGATCACGTGACCACGCTGACGTATTTTGTTCCAAACCGTGTCTGCTCATGGCCAACACATGAACCGGAGGGGGACAGCCGCTCCCATCTTGAGCAGAGTCTCCTTTGTTATCCGACTGAGGGGGTATTGTGAAGTCCCCACTGGGAAGAGGATGAGGCCGGAGATTCCCCATGTTGAGCCCAGCCTGCTTTCTTATCCGACTGAGAGGGTATTGTGAAGCCCCGACAGGGATGAGGATGGGTGCTTCTAAACGGTCTTCTCATGAGGCTCCTGCCACACGAGAAGCAGCTTTCCAGCAGAGCTTGGAACAAATTGGCGGACTTCCGCGTAACTCTGCTCCCTGCGGGAGCATATAGAGGAACATTAGTTTTTGTGGTCGACTACTGCCCTCTAGTGTTCAAAATCGCAACCAATGCAACTGACGACTGCAACTCGTCTTTCGAGGTGGCAGCACCGCAATATCCGGCCGGACGAGTGTGTCTCGTCATTGGCGATTTTGGTACGATCTCTCATGACGAGTACAGCTCGGGGTTGGCGGTTGAAGGGTTAATGCATTTTGTGGAAGCTGAGTTACCTGGTCAAAATTCGAATTTACGCGTCTTCGCGCCCTTCCTCTCGTCACTTTTTGCACACTGAAAGGTTGGCGCTCCTCCGCCAGCGCGCGCGGGAGGGAGGAGGTGGAGCTTCTGACCGCGGCCATGGGAGCTGCGTGACGTCAGATATCACGGCTAACCGATGACAGTCCTTCGCTGCTGACGTAACGAGCGCTGCATGACGCGTTGCGCGTGGATTCGGGCAAGTCGAAGCGCGAATTAAAAAAAAAATATTGTAAATGATCGGTTCGCTTTTGAGGTCCTGCACGTGGCATGAACACTCGGTGGCCTGTGCTCTACATAATGCAAGCGTATTATAGGCAACCTCAAACACCCTTTTAAGTACATGCGCCGACTGCAGCAGCGCGGGGGAGCTGCGGCAGACGCAGCCAAGGCCATGAAATACCCCGAGTGGCCGAATACAAGTATCGGGGTATGGGTAAACGAAGGGCAGATGTACACGGAAAGGCACGAACAGTCTCTCATACCAAAAGGGCGAAGAGATGCCGGGATAATGAAACATAGAAAATTGTGGGGGTACAACAGGTATGAAGTACTGAGGTATTTGAAAAGAAATAATGGTGCCGGGGCTAATTCTGTGCTTAAGGGCAGAAGTTCAGTCGTGATTAGAAGTAAATCAGAGAGCTGTGGGAAGATTAGCACTAGGTGCCCACGAGGTGCAAACGAGGCAGCACAGGGGGATATGGGCTGGGCATCGTTCGAAGCACGGGAAGCTCAGAGTAAAATACTATACGAAGAACGCCTGAGGAAGTTGGACGATAACAGGTGGACAGCTAATAATAATAATTGGTTTTGGGGGAAAGGAAATGGCGCAGTATCTGTCTCATATATCGGCGGACACCTGCGCCGTAAGGGAAGGGATAAAGGAGGGAGTGAAAGAATAAAGGAAGAAAGGTACCATAGTGGTGGGCTCCGGAATAATTTTGACCACCTGGGGATGTTTAACGTGCACTGACATCGCACAGCACACGGGCGCCTCAGCGTTTTGCCTCCATAAAAACGCAGCCGCCGCGGTTGGGTTCGAGCCCGGGAACTCCGGATCAGTAGCCGAGCGCCCTAACCACTCAGCCACCGCGGCGGGTAGTGGACAGCTAAGGCATTTAAATACCTGTACAGAAAGTGCGTTGACTCACACTGGCGGAAAAACTAGGAAGCTAACCAGTAAGTATGCCAGGCACGAGGACGGAGAAAGAGCGTTAAACGAGGGGTTAAAAACGCGGAAGGTAAAAATTTGGTAGATTCAATGGAAAAGAAGCATAGCGTAGAACTATATCGATACTGGAAAAGGCAGATCAGGAAGGAAGCGTTTTATGATAACTCAAGAGTTGAGTTGAGTGGTTGTAAACTACCGGTGGGATTAGCCTTGCAGTTGCTGCCGGCAATTGCTCCACCGTAGCGACACTTAAATAAAAAACACATAAACACTGTCCACAAAAACCCAAATAGACACTCCTGAGGTCACCATGTGGAGGCCAAATCCGTGTCCTGCAGGTAAAGTAGAAGAAGGCGAGAAGCATCCCTTCTACTCGACTGGCTCCCGCGCGGGAAAACAATGTCCTGAAGAGAACTGTGAGGAACTCCTGCCTTCTTGAGGGATCCGAATAACACAGCCCGTTCCGCGTTGTACAAAGTACAGCACAAGAGGTAATGTTCTATGTCACCACACACACCACACGTTGAACAGAATGGTGACAACGCTAGGCCAGTCTTATACATCCACGCCGGCGTACGAGCAGAATCCGTGCGAACGCGGTGCAGCAAAGTGGCTTGGTACCTTTTGAGACCCTTGGTCACACATGGCTGATGAGGAGAGCTCCACAAAGAACTGAAGTGGCACAACACCACATCTCTGAACATTTGCTTGACTTCATGAGGGACTCCATGTACTGGAATCCCGGAGAGAGCTGTATGGGCGAGGTTGTCTGCTATCTCATTGCCTAAGACACCTATGTGCGAGGGCACCCATTGAAAACGTATAGAGAAGCCTTTGCTATGTAGATTCTGCACCAAACGTAGGGATCTAAGACTCGAGGCATCAGTGGGAAACCCATACTCTAACCTTTGAAGGGCAGATTTTGAATCCGTAATTATGACAGTAGGTTGAGGCGTACAACAACGTATCTTCTTTAGAGCTGCCTCAATGGCAACGCTTTCGGCCATTGTGGAGGACACGACTTTAGTAAAACGAACAGACCAATCATACTTCAAAGACGGAATATGAAAAGCAGCTGCACTAGATCCTCTGACCTTGTCCACAGAGCCGTCTGTAAAAATTTGAAGATGACTGGCATATTCGGTCTCAAGATGTTCCAGTACTAGCGAACGCATTGCCGCTAAAGGAGAATTCCGCTTAGCGCGAACGTGGGGAATTGTCAAGGAACAATCGAGGCTCGGAAAGGACCAAGGTGGCTTCAACGTCTTAGGTCGATCTAGAAGGTCGAGACCCAGAGAACGAAGAGTATTTAAAGCCAAGTACGACCGGGACTCAGATCTCTTTCGAAGGCGCTGTAGAAGCGCTCTCCCGGCAACAGTCTCTCCGAGGCGGCCAATTTGCAGCAAAAGTCTTTGTGAAGCGGCTAGCCGAAGAGGTTTCGATTGAGACTCATACAGTACTGCATTGTTTGGAGCAGCCTGCGGAACGCCGAGAGCCCTCCTTAGTCCCATTCTGTGCAAAACCTCAAGGCGTTCCAGCTGCGATACCGAGGGGGAAATTAAAGGGAGCTGGTACATTATGCGACTTGTCACCAGGGCATCGTGAAGCCTGATCATTGAAGCAGCATGGTTTCCCCATTGCTCACTAGCAACTCTACGAAGCACATTGAGACGTGAAGATAGTGAAGCCACAATCGAGTCCACAGCTCGTCGCCACTGTAGACGTGAGTCAATAGTGACGCCCAAAAAACGTATGTGGTTAACCTGACGAAGGCAAGACTGATCAAGGTCTATGCTCAGCCGCGCATACCGTCGTCCCCTACCTGGAAACAGGACGAAGCCAGATTTTTCCACCGAGAGAGTCAACCCAATACCTTGAAGGTAACTTTTAACTGAAAGCACGGCCTGTCGCGCTAATAGAGCTAAGCGTTTGTGTTGATATCCGGTTAACCAAAGACAAATGTCGTCTGCATATATCGACATATGGACATGCCTACAATGTTTTTGCACTTTTGCGGGAAGACCAGCCATGACAACATTAAAGAGCGTTGGGGACAGGACACTACCCTGAGGTACCCCTCGCGATACCGCCCTTTCGGAGCTCATTGTACTGCCTAACCGCACTCGAAATTTACGATCACTGAGAAATGAGTGAATGAATCGCAGAAGATAGCCCTGTACGCCTATGACCTGCAGACTATTCAGTATTGAGCTCTGGAGGACGCTATCATAAGCCTTTGATACGTCTAGGAAAATAGAGGCAGTGCCCTGCTCTTTGAAGCAAGGTCAGGATGTCTTAGAACGCGCAGCTACAAAAAGAAACGAAGAAGATGGCACATGTGCTGTGCGTGGTAAATCTGTAGAAATAATAGAGCACCTCATACTAAAATGTGATGGTATCCATCCCGATGTCGATGCAGGCACTGTCACTCTTCCAGGGGCCCTATGGTTTAGAGATAACAATAGCCATGTAAATAAATCTGCAATGGAAATTAGCAAACGGCGATTATAAACAAAAAAAAATAGATTGGTGGCTCATAAGCAGAGGTGACATATATGGTTAAAAGTGTAGGAAGACGTATTTAAAGAAAATGGCGAATTATAATAACTTACAACTCGGTTAAACAAAAATAAAGGGGAAAAAATTGGCAGTGGCTTAGCTCGACTCTGCCAGGATATACGTAGCGAGGCGTACGTTTACCTGGCTAAGCTTGTTGTGATCACTATGTTTAACAATGAGAGACATTTGGTATACATATCTTTTATTCGTTTTGCTTGACAGAGGAGGAAGAAGACGAAGTTGTTCTAGACTAGAACGCTACTCATCGATTAGGAGGCGACTATTAGAAGTTCCAATGCAGAATCTCAGTTTGCGCCTGTCTTCTGCGGTTGTTCTGTCTCTTGGCGCTTCTATGCTTGGCCATACCAATGGGAATCTTTGCTCTGCCGTTCAAAATTATCTCCTAGAATCAAAACGTCTACCATCATGAACTTTCGTCCTGCCCATCCCATTATCAGCTTCTGTATTTCGGTTTTTACAACCACTTATAGTAATCCCTACCCCTTCTTTGCCTAAATTTTAGTTTGTATGCCCCCCTAACCTCCTGCAACCACCTCGGCTACGGAAACTGTGCGATCTAAATTTTGGTAGGTCACCCCATGCTTGCCACATGCAACTGGTCATTTAAATAGTCACCGCCTGGTTATGGCCAATCCCCCTTGTGGGTATGTGCCATTGTGTGAGGTCAACAACAACAACGCTATCTCTTTGCCTCTGAAGCTTCATCGTTTTTCTCACAATCAGGGAGGCGCCGCTCCCTATTCGTGACGGCGATGGAAGTGGAGGACGTCAGGCCTTTTCTGGAACCCGGTGGGTCGGCGGCAGGCGCCCAGAAGAAGCGCTTCTACCAATCGAGCGAGGCAAGCAGCCAGGCCACCGTGCTGCACTCAGCCACTAGAGAACTCCTCGGCGGACGACAGGTTCGAAGTCCCAGTGATGAGCAAGAAAGCCAAGAGAAGACTGCGTAAAAGTGAGGACTCGTGCTCATCAAGTACATCTACCGTCATCACGGCACGTGGTGCACCGGCGCATACAGTCCTGTTTGCGCCTGAAACGCCCATCGACAACATCAACCTGCTGAACAGACAAGCTACGCCGGTGTTCCTCGAGGCTCGCGTCCCGGGGGTGATCAAGAACGTCAGAGTCAACAGCCGAATGAACCTCCTTGTCATTGATGTAACGGAGCGGAGCGCCTTGGAAAGTCTAGCCACCATCAAGAAGATCGGAGACATCCCTGTCCGCTCTCTTGTTCTGGAAAGCAATGGCGCAAACGCTGGCGTCATTTACGACATCGATGCGAATTCATCTCTGACTCCGACCTGCCGATACTCATTAAACCAGCGACGAACAGCATCGAAATAACCAATCTAGGTTCAGCGCCTCGGCAAGTCAAGGTGCGTCAAACTCACTTTTGAGGGCGATTGTATTCCATCACACGTGAAGGTTGGCCACTTTCGACATGCAGTTCGCCCATTCGTCCCGAAGCCGCTTCAGTGTCAGAAGTGCATGAAAATTGGGCATGTAAGTGGTGTTTGTAATAACACCATAGCGTGCCCGCGCTGCTCTGAACCACATAGCGGTGACAGTTGCCGCGCTGCTGTCTTCAAGTTCGCCAACTACCGTGGCCCTCATGACGCTTCTTCGAAAGTATGTCCCTGCCTGAAGAAAGAACGGGCGATGTCAATTGAAGCAAATGGTGCGAGACCATTCAACGCACAGAGAGGAAGGAAGGAAGGCCTCAGACGTTGCTGGCACATACCCACTACGGGGGAGTGGCCAAGACACAGGCGGTTAATTGCTGGATACAGGAAAGTTTTGACGGGAAAAGAAGTGGTAATAGGATGTAGCCTGATAGATTGGAAGACGGAAAGACAGGGGTCCTGTTAACTTGGAGATCGAAGACGGGATAATGGCTTAATGTGCATAATAGTATACAATGCCTGTAATTTTCCAATGTCGTAGTGACTGAGAGCGGGAAGAAGAAATTAGAATGGGAGGCGCTGCGTTTCTTGAAGAAAATTTTGCACAGCAGAGCGCACACTCCTGTCGCTTCGTCCAAGCAAAGAAGCGCCAATTGAAAGAACAACCGCGGAAGACACAGGCAAGCCCAGTTGATGAAATGGAATTTGCAAAAGACGCTTCCTCAAATGAGAGAAGCGGTGGCAGAACAGCAGGAAATGATCTATTGTCTCAGGTTCGGCACAAAAAGGGCACAGTGGGGAAGCCGCCAGGCCAGATCTGTGAAGGTAGAAATTTAGAAGTGGAACCCGGCAACGCAAGCGCGTGAAAGAGACCTCTAGTCTGCGTGAGCGCCAGGCTTTGCTACTCCAAGGATGCAGAAGATGCTGATATTCGGGAGATGATGTAAGAGTCGAGGCAGCAAATTCCTGAAATATTGTGTAGCTGCGAAACCTCACCGCAGCTGTATATGCACACGTTGGTAGGACAGCAACAATTGGGCCGCAGAGAGAGGCTCTTGCTAAGGAATCTGCAACCTCATTTAAGTGAAAACCCATGTGGCCTGGTACCCAAAGCAACCTTACCGAATTTAGATGGAGCGGAATCAGGAACTTAAAGAGGCGTAATGCCCGAGACTCAGTGGGTGAGGATAAGGAAGAGCAAATGGACAGAGAGTCTGTCATAACCACAACCTGGGAAACGGTAGTTTCTAATTTTCGTAAGGCTAAGATTGCTGCTAATAATTCAGCCAGAAAAATGGGAGTGAAGTCAGGAAGACGGAGAGAAAAAGACCAATCCAGTGAAGGCGAAAAAATTCCCACACCTGCCTTCTCGCGATCTTGCGAGGCATCGGTAACAATAAGAACATGAGAGGGAAAGGACCTTAGGTGGTCCTGCAACAGACCCTGAAGAAGCGGGAAGGGCTACAGCTTTGCATTCGATGGGAAAATGTCATCGAATTCAATCTGGACAGATGATGAGTTGTTATACAATTGGTGGACATCTGTGAAATGAATATTTATGGGATCAAGGAGGGACTGCACGTAACATATCTGCAGGGTATGAAAACGAGACCAGGCAGCACTAAAAAAGGCGGAAGGTTGACTAAGAAATATTATACTGGAAGCGTGAAGAGGTGAGTCGCACAATTTTAAAAATGTTTGAACTGTTAAAAGGCGAAACCTAGCTGATAACGATGGCATTCGCGCCTCAAGGTGCAGAACAGCATTGGCGACATATTTAGGAAGCCCAAGATAAAGGCGCAACGCCTCACACTCCAACAGCACAAGAGGGCGAAGTTTATAGGCAGGAGCTCCCGAGAATAAAACACACCCGAACTCCAAAATTGGGCGGACGTACATTTTATAAATCATCAGAAGTGTATGCCTTCTCATGCCTGAGCTAGCACTACAAAGCCTACGCAGGATGCTGTGACGACCCCCCCCCCATAATGCGCAGGTCCACATGGGACGGAGAGGCAAAGAGACACCGTATGGCTCAGTTTAAACAAACAGATATATTCGATAATTATACATGATTATTGATTATACATCAGAGGCTGGGGTGTCCGAGCTTACGTGCCGACGACTTCATGGGGACGATGTAGGGGCTCCGGAGTTGAGCTCGAACGGTTGCTGGCAGAAGCTGCTCGCCGTCGGGCTTCGGCGCTGAAGGCCCCCTTGGCGAACGATGTCGTCCTGAGCGTTCTCTCTTCCGTACTCCTTGTCGATTTTTATATCCTCTTATCCCCACATTCCCTAGGGTGAGGACGCCCACGCCGGAGTGGGAGGGGCCTAGGGCTTTCACTTGGGCGCACAAACACACCACCGCACTTATGGTCTCGCCCCCGTCACGTGCTGAGTCCGAGGGAAAGAAGGTTGTCGTCGAGGTAGCGTCGGCGGTGGTAGACGGTCTCTGGCCCGCTGACGGTTCCCGCGGGTCACCGACCTCCGTTCTCCATCAAATGACACTCGCCACTCAAGGCCGGAACGCGAGGTCACTAAAAGGCCGGGAAAGTGGTCCCTTGTCCTGGGATGTGCTCGGGAGGGTTGGTGATGATGTCCGCCGTCTTGTCACGGGGCCAGGCCCGCCGAAACGAGGCCCCTTTGTCCCCGGCACGGTCACGGCAATTGGGGAAGATAACGCCCGTCTCCCCGCGGCGGCGGCGGCGGCGTTCGACACGTGCCGACACTATGGAAAGGGGGTCCGGTTGTGCTTAAACCCCTTCGTTTTGGTCGTTCACTCTCAACGAGTATGGCTTGGTAATTGGACGCAGCTGTCACCTGGGTCTTTTCCGTGCGGTCCATGGCGGCAGGCCCGAAAGCAATCCCACTCAAGTTGCTTGCAGCCATATATAGTAGAAACATGTGTGCTGGCTGCTTCCAAAACGAGACCGGCTGTCGCCGATCTCCTCTCTTCCAGCTGAATTGTTTTCCCTTGAGTGCTTTCGCCGCCACTTGGGGCTCCGTCTACGCCGCGCCGTCGAACGCGGACCCTCGTAGCACACACAAGGAACGTCACACTCGCTCACCCTCCAGAAGAATGTTCTCCGAACATTTGAGTCCATGCAGCTCCCCTTCGCTTTCTGAATCGCCTCACACAGTGCGTCCGACAAAACACTTTTCGCTGCACTCAACACCACTGCACAACACCATATGCCTCAGCTGTAATAACTGGCGTCTCCAGGGGCAGCACTGATGTTCTTTTACAGATAAACATGAAACTCAGCACCCAAGCTTCTCCTTTCTAGTCCAAACTGGACGGAATAAATTTACCACAGTTACAAAGGAGCTCCCACTTCTAGCACGATCACGGCACAGACAAAAATATAGATAACGAAAGGAAGCAGGGCAGATTCTGCATGCGCTCCGCATGCTCTCCTGTGAAGGTGTTACTTAATGACAGAAAGGTTTAACTACCAACTCCGATATCTTAACACATAAGCACATAGCAATGTTATGAGCTGCGGCATTACACAATTCTAACCAGTTCACAACTCCGCTCTGTTTACGCCATTAGTCCGACTTAGCTTTCAGATTTCGCAGCGGATATCGGCCTTCATGAGTCATACCAAGCAAGTCTGTGACCCTTTGTCTGCTTTGAGACTCGCGAGGGCTCGTGGCAGGAGCCTCTCCTGGCGTCATCTGCGCGGCAACCTCACGCGCTTCTTCTTCTTCTAGCAATGCATGAAGTAAATCCGGTGGCATTCCGGCCGTCACCTCTGGCGCCTGCCGAACAAATGTAGGAGAGGGCGTTTCTTGCGAACTATCTGCGCGCTCCGCTTCACTTCTGTCCCCATCAAAATCCGCGCTTTCCCTTTCCTCATTTCGTGAATACTGAACCGGTGCCGACTTGAGGCGATTTGCGTGTATCCTTATCAAGCGCTGGATCACGTCTCGGACTCTGAAGTTTACCGGAGAAAGCTTCTCGACAACCTCGCACGGTCCTCTCCACTTCGTCTGGAACTTACGAGCTAGCCCAATCTGCCTTTGGCAGTTTTCAATGTACACGCTGTCCCCCACATCAAGCGGCGCGTCTCTAGCACTGCGATCGTGCACCTCCTTCCTGCGCTTCGCCGCTTTCTTTAAGGCCTCCTTTGCGATGTCCCTCGCCACTTGCAAGCGCGATTCTAGCTCAACCTTATAGTCGTCCAGTGAAGCGTATGGGACACGACGGGGGCCCTCTGGCACTTCACTAGGCTGGTCCGGGTCTCGGCCGTAGAGAAGAAAGAATGGCGATTCGCCCGTGCTCTCGTGTGCTGCGGAATTGTAGGCAAACATTGCATACGGGAGCCACAAGTCCCAGTCCCGCTGGTCGCGCGAAACAAAATGCGACAGGAACCCGGCCACGGTTTGGTTCAGTCGCTCCACCGCGCCGTTGAAAGCCGGATATTACGGTGTTGTCTGCTTCTTAGCGATCTTAAGCAGCTCGCAAACTCTCCTCATTAGCTGCGACACGAAGTTCGTTCCCCGATCTGTCAGGAGTTGCCTCGGGGGTCCATGTCGGAGCACGATCTGTTCGACAAATGCTCTTGCAACCGTGTCTGCCTTCTGATCTGGGAGTGCTACCGCTTCCGCGTATTTTGAAAGGTGATCGACAAATACTAAAATGTACCTGTTTCCGGAAGTGGTCGTGGGCAATGGGCCCATTATGTCCATACCTGTCCGCTCGAAGGGAGCCGAAACCTCAGGGAACGGCTGAATTGGAGCTGGTCTTCGTCCCTTGGGTGTTTTTCTTTCGAGACAGGAATGACACTTCGCACAGTAGTCTCTAACATCCTGTCGCATGCCACTCCAAAAGTACAAACGCTCCACACGCCTGCGTGTCTTCGCTACGCCAAAATGACCGGCGCATGGCGCATCGTGAAACGCGCGAAGAACCCTTTCTGTCCACGACCGAGGTATGACGTCTCTCTCCCAAGCGGTTTTCTCTGGTCTCCCTTTCCTGGTTGGCCTCGTGCGCCGACACAGGGTGCCGTCTTTGCCAATGAAATAACCTAGCTGTTCGGGGTGAGACGGTGCGCCCTCTAAGCTTTCGATTATTCGCTTCAGGTCAGGATCTTTGCACTGCTCTGTGCGTAATTCGGCGGGGTCGACTACGGGGACAAACTCATCTATAGCTGCCACGGCAGCTGTGCGGCTGAGTGCATCAGCATTCAGATGTGTCTTTCCTGACTTGTGCTCCACTTCAAAGCAGTATTCCTGCAGGTGTAGATTCCATCTAGCGAGTCGCGAGCTAGGGTCCCTGACACTCATCACCCATTTCAGAGGATGGCAGTCTGTGACTAGCTTGAATTTGCGGCCGTAAAGGAAGCATCTGAAGTGCTTTACTGCCCAGACAACGGCGAGGCACTCCCTTTCCGTAGCTCCGTACTTTTGCTCTGTGGGGCTCAGCTGTCGGCTAGCAAAAGCAACGGGATGTTCTTTGCCCTCGATAACCTGAGATAGCACGGCACCAACTGCGAACTTTGACGCATCTGTGGCCATAACGAAGGGCAAATTAAAATCCGGGTGGCGCAACAGCGGTGCACTCATTAGCTTCCTTTTCAGGGCCCCAAAAGCATCCTCCGCGTTTTCGTCCCAGCGAAAGGCGACATTTTTGGCTGTTAAGGCGGTGAGCGGCTTAGCGAGCTTGGCGAACTCCTCTATGTGCCTTCGGTAGTAACCGATCAGGCCGAGAAACTGCCGGACCTGGCGGACGCTAGTCGGGGATGAAAAATCCGAGACACACCTTAGTTTCTCAGGGTCCGGTCGCACGCCGTCAGCTGAAACAACGTGCCCGAGGTATTTCACCTCGTTTTTGAGGAATTGGCACTTAGAGGGCTTCAGCTTGAGACCCGCTCCTCTTAGTCGCACCAAAACCTGCTCAATATCGCGCAAATGGTTCTCAAAACTGTCACTGTATATGATTATGTCATCCATATACACGAAGCACAGCCTCCCCAGAAGACCTGCCAGGATAACATCAGCGGTTCTCTGCCAGACAGCAGGGCTGTTGGCCAGACCCATCGGCATTCTTTTCCATTCATAGTGCCCTGAGGGCGTGTTGAATGCCGTTTTCTCGGCATCTGCCGGATCCATTGCTATCTGCCAGAATCCCGCCGCCATGTCCACTACCGTGAAGTACCTGGCAGAGCCCAGCTGAGAAAGCGTCTCCTGTATATTGGGGATGGGGTATGGATCGATGCGAGTTACGGCATTTAGTTTGCGGTAGTCCACTACCAATCGATACGAGCCATCTGGCTTTTCCACCAATAGTGCTGGTGCTCCCCAGGGTGACTTTGAGTGTTCGACAATGTCGCGATCAATCAGGTCCTGCACCTGCCGCTCCATCTCCTCACGTTGGGAGTAAGGAATCCTGTACGCACGCTGGTAAACGGGCGATGAAGTGCCGGTTTCTATCCTGTGCTTTATAACGCCACAGCAGCCCAAATCCAGGTTGGACGTGGCGAATACCTCCGAGTAGTCGTTCAGCAAACCAGCCAGAGCCTCCCTCTCCCTGGATTTTACGTGAGAAAGATCGAACGACGCCTTTGGAGCAGCCGAAGGACTAGCATGCTCTACAGTTGCGAGTACCGTATCGGTGGGCTCACGTTTCTCTATCGCAGAGGTGAAGAAAGCCAATGTCTTGTTCTTGGGAAGGCTCAGTGGCTGCTGGCTACAGTTAACCACCCGTAGGGGCACTCTGTGGGCGTCATTAACTGTCACGAGGCACGCGGCTGCCTTCAGGCCATTGCTGAGAGAGTCGACCGGCTCAAGCACTCCCACGGCGCCGCTCTCTACATCTGAAGGCACACACGCGTACAAAATGTGCTCCGACCAAGGAAGGACGACCGCCTCATCGACTAGCCTGACGGCAACCCGAGAATATACCTTCTCCAATGATCCCACTGTTTGACGGGTGTCAATATCGGTAAAGCGAATCTCAGCCCCTCTCCTGTTCAAAAACGGAACTTTTGAGCCGCCCGCATTAACCTCTTCCTCAGAGAATGAGACTACTACCTTCCCTTTTCTCAAAAAATCCTGCCCTAATATACATGACACTCCGTTTGGCAGAGACACCGTGTCCGGGCATACGTAGCAGGGGTGCTCCAATGCAATTCCACCGAGAGAGAAGTGTAACCGGTAGAGTCCACTTATGCCAAGAGGATCCCCCGTTATGCCTACAAATTTGGTTGCCATACCACCAGACGCTTCCAACACCTCGCGGTCCCCCTTCCTTCGAAGCGTGTTAAAACTGCTCTCCTTAAGCAATGTCACCTTTGACCCCGTATCTATCAACAATTCCATGCAACAACCATTTAACTTGCAACGCACAACAGGGCATGCCTCGTCGGCCACACAAACCACCACCACCTCATCACCCACTGCTCCCTCCCCACGCTTCTCAGGATGGGGAGGACTATCTAGTTTTTTGTCTCGGTATCTGGAGCCCCGCTGTAGGCTTGCTTAGGGCATGTCTCGCCTGCTTCTCTTTGTGGCTCCCCACGGCGCACGTTTTGGCAGAACCTGGCGATGTGTCCGCGACCCTGGCAAGCGAAGCATACGATTTCTTCAAAATCTCGCATACCGCGCCTGTAGCTTTGTGGCGGTCTCCGGTTTCCAGCGAATGGGCGCTGTTGAGCGCGCGCTTCAACCTGGCGTTCCACCTGCTGAGATCGCAGCTGTTCTAAGCGATCTAACCGCTCTGTCAAGAGAGCAACCTCAGGGTTGAGCACCGCTCTCTCTCTATGACGCGTGCTCTCGCTGCGGCTGTCGTTAACGCCTCGTTTCGTTCCTCATCCAATGCGGCCGCCACGGCTTGGTCGAAATTGCTCGGCTTGCGCGAGAGCACGAACCGGCGCACGGGGTCTTGCAGACCAGCCACGAACAAAGCGGTCATTTCCTCTTTAAGTAGATCCTCCGCGTATTTCTTCCTTAGCTGGTCTCCTTCCTCCTCCCTGCTTAACGTATCGCGTGCTAGGCGCTGAAGCCGCGACGCAAACGTTCGCACGTCCTCCCCTACCATCTGTCCGGCGTCACGGAACCTCTGTACCCGCACGTGACGTGGTTCAGTGTCGAAATGCTCAAACGCGAGCTTCTTAAATTCCGCAAATGATTTTGTGGATTTTACTTTTTCGTCTCGCCATGCAAAATCATGAGCAGCTCCTGCCATCTTACACCTCGCCATTCCCAGCTTTTGAGCATCGGACCATCCCCCCATTTTCCCAATCTCTTCTAGCATGGAAAATAAATCGCAGATTGGAACCCCTGTCTTATCTCCCGTAAACGTCGGAATGACGCTTCCTAATGCCAGCATGCTTGCTCCGAGCGACGGCTGTGGAGTGGGAGCTCCCTCAGATGCAGACATTTTTTTTTTCGCTCAAGCCCTCCGGTGCCTCAAGCCTCTCAAACGGGGGTAAAAGTCCCACAATCAGTCCCATGATTCCCTTTTGATTACAATTTTGAAGTCATGAATGTCGCAGCATTCAGAGGACATTGGCTTTTGAGACCCCACTTCTGACACCAGTGTGACGACCCCCCCCCCATAATGCGCAGGTCCACACGGGACGGAGAAGCAGACACCGTATGGCTCAGTTTAAACAAACAGATATATTCAATAATTATACATGATTATTGATTATACATCAGAGGCTGGGGTGTCCGAGCTTACGTGCCGACGACTTCATGGGGACGATGGAGGGGCTCCGGAGTTGAGCTCGAACGGTTGCTGGCAGAAGCTGCACGCCGTCGGGCTTCGGCGCTGAAGGCCCCCTTGGCGAACGATGTCGTCCTGAGCGTTCTCTCTTCCGTACTCCTTGTCGATTTTTATATCCTCTTATCCCCACATTCCCTAGGGTGAGGACGCCCACACCGGAGTGGGCGGGGCCTAGGGCTTTCACTTGGGCGCACAAACACACCACCGCACTTATGGTCTCGCCCCCGTCACGTGTTGAGTCCGAGGGAAAGAAGGTTGTCGTCGAGGTAGCGTCGGCAGTGGTAGACGGTCTCTGGCCCGCTGACGGTTCCCGCGGGTCACCGACCTCCGTTCTCCATCAAATGACACTCGCCACTCAAGTTCGGAACGCGAGGTCACTAAAATGCCGGGAAAGTGGTCCCTTGTCCTGGGATGTGCTCGGGAGGGTTGGTGATGATGCCCGCCGTCTTGTCACGGGGCCAGGCCCGCCGAAACGAGGCCCCTTTGTCCCCGGCACTGTCACGGCAATTGGGGAAGATAACGCCCGTCTCCCCGCGGCGGCGGCGGCGGCGTTCGACACGTGCCGACACTATGGAAAGGGGCTCCGGTTGTGCCTAAACCCCTTCGTTTTGGTCGTTCACTCTCAACGAGTATGGCTCGGTAATTGGACGCAGCTGACACCTGGGTCTTTTCCGTGCGGTCCATGGCGGCAGGCCCGAAAGCAATCCCACTCAAGTTGCTTGCAGCCATATATAGTAGAAACATGTGTGCTGGCTGCTTCCAAAACGAGACCGGCTGTCGCCGATCTCCTCTCTTCCAGCTGAATTGTTTTCCCTTGAGTGCTTTCGCCGCCACTGGGGGCTCCGTCTACGCCGCGCCGTCGAACGCGGACCCTGGTAGCACACACAAGGAACGTCACAATACCAATGGCCCGAACTCCTTTTGCAGAAAGTTGCTCAATGTGTGGCCGCCAGGAAAGAGTAGAGTCGTATATTACTCCGAGATACTTCACCGTCTGAACTTGAGGTATTATGTTATTTCTATAGACCAGGCAGATATTTACAGGAACAGAAACCGGAAATACTAACAATGCGCATTTCTTCACATTAAGGGACAGATGAATTCTTCCTAACCAGTTGTCAAGAACATTGAGGTAATTTTGCAGGGTTCGATAAAGAGTATGAATGTCACCTGCTGTTGCAAAAAATGCAATATCGTCGGCGTACACATAAGTGTTCACATTTTGAATGCATGGAATTGAGCTTAGAAAAATGTTAAAGAGAACAGGTGAGAGAACTGATCCTTGCGGTACACCTCTTGTCTGTGGAAATCTCCTTGAGGAAACACCATTTTGGCAGCAGTAAAATTCTCTATTTTCCAAAAAAGCAGAAATCCAGGCTACAAAATAGCATGGGAAGTTCAGTTCCTGTAATCTTAGTAATAGAGTCGAGTGCTCAACGCTGTCGTATGCTTTACTGACATCCAAGGTGACAAGCGCCGCAAACTGGTTTCTATTGCGAGCTACTTTAATACGACTCTCTAGGTCAGTATGAGCACACCAAATTGAACAACCCGGCCTGAAACCAATTTGACATGGATTCAATATAGCATTTCCTGAAATGAATGACATGACACGGCTGAGAAGGACCCTTTCCACCAATTTCACTAGGTTCGATGTTAAGGAAATAGGGCGTATGCTGTCTAAAGTTAAGCCCTCCCCTTGCTTTTTAAGCAGTGGAACTATTTCAGCAAGACGCCACTCATGCGGTATCCAAGGACCTTTAATAGAATGGTTAACTAGAGCCAACAGGTCTGCAGGAGATTCATTGAACAAAATTTTGATCATAGATGAAATGACCTTATCGGGGCCAGGAGCCGCTGGGGATAAGCGCAGAACAATTTGCGACAGCTCAGGCATAGAGACCTCAGTGAAATCACTTGAGGTGCATGTAAATATAGTAGGAGAAGGTAAGGCAGATGTCAAGCGAAGCTCTAAGTCACACGCAATATCCTTAAGGCCTTTGCGATGTCAGCAGGGGACTGAACGAGGGATTCAATGTTGGCAGCCGGTGGAATCACCTTGTTGCGCCTCATGAAATTAAACAAAGCTCGTTTATTTCCTGACTGTGAAAGAAAATCGTAATGATTTGTATTATACTCCTCCTTTGCCCGGGCGACGGTGCGCTTAAATGTTGCTGCAACATACTTATAATCCAACCAATTTTTGGGGCATTGATTGATGAGAAGTTTCTTCCAAGCTGCTTTCCGTCGTCTATATGCACGCGTGCACTCAGCATTCCACCAATTGTTCGCGATTGCACCATTGGTTCTCTTAACCAAAAATTCAGACTTTTGCCTTGCATGGTCCAGTACTGAACATAGATGTGCAGCCTTGCTTTCGGCACTTGTCGGAACGCAAGTGTCTGAAGTGAGTTGGAGGGCTGATTTTAGCGTGTCTTTAAAGCAACTGTAATTTATTAACGTGCGCTGATGTCGCTCAGGAAGAGTTAATTTACACGCAAACTTGAAACTAATCGGTGCATGATCACTGTTTGTTGCATTGTCAACAGGCGCCCAAGACATAACAGAGACTCCTGGGGAGGAAAAAGTTAAATCCAAGGCAGAGCGGCATTGGCTCCGAACAAACGTAGGCAATCCGGAATTGTTGCAAATCAAGTTGTCGGAAGCCCAATCAAATAGTCTAGAATCAAAGCTGTCTGTTTTAAACCCCCACGCCACAAGGTGCGAATTGAAGTCTCCAAGTAATAGAACCTGAAATCGGCTACTAGGCATGAGTGAGTCAAGGGGCCGAGTGTCACGCACACCAGACGGGAAATATGCATTAGCTACCGTAAAGGGCTGGTGACCTGGGACGCTGAGGTCAACCGCAAGGATTTCACATTCATTGTCCGCATATTGGAAAGAAATGCATGCCCTGTGACAAAACTTTGTAGAGATGAGCACTAACAACCCTCCCCCTCGTGATGACCGGTCAAGCCGGAAAGGACGGTAATTCTGAGATTATAATTGAAATTTGAAGTTAGCCATGTTTCCTGTAAAGCAACTAAATCTGGTAGAAGCTGATTGCATAGGCAATTTAAATCTGTTGAAGCTGAGAATATAGATCGACAATTCCACTGTAGTACACTTAAGAACCCTATCTTGGCGGGAGCGCCGCAGCCGCGACTGCCTTTTCTAGAATCCTGGTCTTAGCATTTTTACTTGCGTTACTTTTCTTTGTCTTTGACTGGGGGCAAGATGGAGCAGCAATATTCAAAGGAGACGCACTTCGTTTCTGGGCGCGGAGATCAGACTCCATATCCATACAGTCCATAGAGGATGCGTCCATAACGCTGGTCGAAGGAGAGGCCTGAGAGGCCTTTTGTTTGTTGCTCACATTGTTTTTGGCCCTGTGGAGCGGAATCGATTACTACAGAAGGAGGGGTAGCTTCCGAAGCCAAAGAAGACAAGAGCGGAGCGGTGGACGCCTGCAGAAGAATGGTCATCTGTGCAGCTATGACCTGCGAAATGCACGCGGACACAGTTTCCATAGTGCGATCCATTGCATTTGCCACAGCTTTCTCAACTGCCGCTGTAATAGCCTGGGACCAACTAGAATCCATTATGGGTGGGCATTTGGCGGCCACACTAGAGTAGCCTGAGGCTCTCTCCTTGACTGCGGCAAAAGCCTCTCTCCGCGTGCATCTGCGCTTGTCTATAAGCTCGAGCACCTGAACTTCTTGTGCTCGTGCAGCACAGTCAGGCGAATCAGCAGGGTGAGCACCGCTACACAAACAACATTTCTCTTGGTGTTCAGGACATTCCTCTCTGCAATGACGTTCCCCACAGGCACAGCAGCGTAAGGCCGATTTGCAGGCTTTGCCGCTGTGGCCAAATCGCCAGCAGTTTGGACACTGAAGGGGCCGGGAGTTAAAGGCATCGACTTGAAAAACCAATGGCCACACCTTTATCTCTGACGGGCAAAATATTCCTGCAAATGTGGTAATGACGGACTCCGTAGGAATTTTTACTCCGTCAACCATCCTGCTGCATCGATGGACAGCAATCACTCCTGCAGGCGAGAGGTTCTCAAGCGTTTCCGCAGGGCTCAATCGAGAGTCGACTCCTCGGACCAAGCCCTTGGAACATGCTAGATGAGGCGGAATGAATGCGCTCACCGGGTGGTTGGCGAAGGTCGTACACTTAGAAGGTCTTCAATACAGTCTTTATCCGGCGACCTGCAGAAAATACCACCCCTGCCGAACTGCCGGACATCGGTAATGTGCATAAAGTGCTTCGATGTGGACTGAAGGGCCGCCTGCACTGCCTCCGGGTTGTTCAGTCGGATAGCGCCTCCATCGGAAGGCACTAAAGCGACCGGAATGCTCGAAACACCACTGCGGAAAAAGAGATCAATTGGGAGCTGGTCTTGAGGAAGAGATGCCGACCAAGGGGAAAACCCCTGGCCGGGAGAAGAAGTAGACATTAAGCTCTCGTCCCTCGCCCGATCACCCCAGAACAGGAGCAAGCAGGCTCAGACAAAAAGAAGAAGAATTTAGGAAGCTAGCGCAACACCGCCAGGTACTTAGCCACTGCCCCGAAGCCTGGGTTGCTGGGCCACATCACCAAGAGCCTCCGCGGTAGCAGAGAGGACGCAGCTACGCTGCGTCGGCGTCGTTCTCGTCGTCGACGGTCTGCTAGACAAAAGGCTGACAGCGGCAGGGAAGCCCCCATCGCTACTGCTACTTGTGCTTCCCCTCCACCGAGTAATGTAAGCCCGGTGACTGGTGAGGCCGGAAAGAGTGCTTCAGAGGTGACTAGGCCACCATCGCCGAAGCCACGCTCGACCTTGGTGTCTGAACAGGCACAACGACCCCACTATCCCACGCCTACAGCTGAGCGAGCCAAATGCAGAGATTCAGCCCTAGGTGAGGAAGTGCAGGTGTTCGCCATCTTGAGGTCCGTTATGAACGCCATGCGGGTGATGCTGTCTAGCTTTCACTCGCCAGCAGCACGGAATGCATTGCAGGTACTGGACGCGCTAAATCCAGTCCTTGCAGCTTTCCAATAGTAGACACAATGGCACCCTAGCGTTACCATTTGAAAGCCAAGTCATAGAAGCATCCATTTTCCAGTGGAATGCCCGTGGACTCAATTCCCGCACTTCGGACATTCGCGAATACCTCTATAAACACAGATTTCCAATCCTTGTGATTTGTGAGCCCAATTTAGAAAATCCCATCCGAATTTCTGGTTATGAAGCGTTTGCATCCTCCACGCACAGGGGAAATAGCAAGGTCATCCTCTACAATTGAAGGGAGCTTACTTATGTGCACCATACGGTTCCCCCTGACAACCATAACCAGTACGTCCGTATAACGGTGAAAAGGCGCACCCTGACGTTTACGCTTGTGGGCGCGTACTTATCTCCAACATGGTTTGACGCCGACAGACTGAGGGACCTGTTGGCTGTAACACCTGGGCCTTGGATCGTCACTGGTGACTTTAATGCACATCACGCCATGTGTGGAGGCATCCGGATGAATTCGAAGGGAAGAAGTCTTGTCTGTTTTGTTTCTGACCACGACCTACAATGCCTTAACGACGGTTCTCCAACGTACATTCGCGGGCTGCCTTACAGCAGTTGTCTGGACTTGGCGTTTGTGTCTCGGTGCCTTGCGAGACGCGTCCGGTGATTTGCCGACGTAGGAACGCATGGAAGTGACCACATCCCCACATATATTGTTCCTGGTCTCGCTGGATGCAGATCTGCCAAACGTTTGTAACGAATAGACTGGTCTATGTTTAAAACCTTTTTTTTTATTCGACAAGTGTGCCATGAGGTATAAGTTGAAAAAGGAAAGGGGGGAGGGGAGGAATGCACGGGATTGAAAGTTAAAAGAAGGAGTGAAGAACCGTTGCGCTGAGGTAGTCGCAGAGGTTGTCAACCCCCCTACTCTCCAATATGGCGGGGCGGAGCACTAATTCTCTCCCCATTTTAACCTGGAACTGCCGTGGTTTCCGGGCCAAGCGCGCACCTCTGCAACTTCTCCTTCCCACCCTCATGCCCACTCCCCATATACTTCTTCTCCAGGAGACTGCACACCGGGCAACCCTCCCCAGCTACACATCTACACACTCAGACACCACTAGCGCAACCAGGGCGTCCACACTCATCCACCACAGCCTCACCTATAAAACTCATCACATCACGTCTGAGACGCCCTGCGTGATCACTGAACCTATACATAACACACATACACTTGCTTCAATCTTTATAGCAAATATATACCACCCCCCGTCCCAGCCGATGGCCTCGCTAGAAACCCTTCTGCGAGAGCTACACCACCTAGCGGGGAAACATCCTCTACTAATCGGTGGGGACTTCAACAGTCAGCATACTGACTGGGGATACAGAACCACGACACGTCGAGGTCGCAGGTTGTGGCTGCTCCTGCAGAAGCTCCAACTCACTGTTCACAACACGTTTCAGATGCCCACGCGGATCGGCAACAGTGTCAGCATGGACACCAGTCCGGACCTGACGCTGAGCCGCTACATCCGCGGTGTTACCTGGAACAGAACTCAACATACATTGGGCAGTGATCATTACATTATACAAATCACTGTCCCGTACAAACCACCCCGTCACTCCTATACAACACATAAACTGGTTAACTGGGACGCACTTCGCGCAGCACGCACCGCCCACCCAGACACTCCTATCACAGAGATCGACGCCTGGGTGCAATCACTCAAGCATGACGTTCACCACAACACGCAACACATTGAAACGATTACCGAAACCCCTACCCTGGACACACGCCTAGCCCACCTCTGGGAGGCTTATCAGAGCCTCCTGGAACGCTGGAAAGGCAATAAATACAACAAGACACTAAAAAAGCGGCTGGCCGCGCTGCAGACACAAATCCAACAACACTCGGAGGAGCTCTGCCGGTCCAACTGGGGATAGATATGTGACGGCATCGCCGGAAACCTGTCCAGCAAACGCGCATGGCAACTTCTCGGACACCTCATCGACCCCACAAACACCAAATCATCAACACAACACCACGTGACACGCCTCATACACCAACATATTGACGATCCCGAGGCCCTCATAAACACACTTCAGAATACATACACCTCTCCTGGTGCCCCCACAGTTCTACCCGCCTACACAGGACCAGCCAATCCAACACTCGACACAGACATCACTGAGACGGAAGTCAGAGCGGCCCTCCTGACTCTCCGAACCAACTCCGCACTTGGTGCAGACCAAATCACAAACTCCATGCTGCGTAATCTAGACGACCAATCGATCACCCAGATTACGCAATACTTCAACCAGTGCAGGAGAGAGGGTATCCTCCCGCAGTCCTGGCGCCATGCGAAGGTAATATTCATACCCAAACCAAACAAAACACTTACACTTCAAAACCTTCGCCCCATTTCGCTAACCTCATGCCTCGGAAAGCTCTTCGAGCATGTTGTGTTAGCGAGGCTCACAGCGCACATGGCGGACAACCATCTATACCCGCATAGCATGGTGGGATTCCGCCCCATCTATCCGCACAGGACGCCATGCTTCAACTCACACATGACATTTTCGACCCGCTTCTGCCTGGTCACACCAAGGCAGTCTTAGCTTTGGATCTCTCCAAAGCTTTTGATCGCATCGAACATCAGGCGATCATGACTGCCCTATCTTCATTGAATGTGGGTGCGCGCACGTACGCCTACTTCAAGCATTCCTCAATGACCGCACGGCTGAGATACATTTTGGCCCTCTCTCTTCCCCCTCCTGCACGCTTCAGAGTACCGGAACCCCTCAAGGGTCCGTCCTCTCCCCCTTCCTTTTCAACATCACCCTCATCTCCCTCGCCCGAAAATTGGCAACTATTCCCCACCTTAAGCACACTCTTTATGCCGACGACATCACACTGTGGACAACCCACGGCAGTGACGGTGACATAGAGAACACCTTACAGGAAGCAGCCACCCTCACCCAAAATTATGTACAGAACATCGGACTGTCTTGTTCCCCAGAGAAGTCCGAACTGCTCCTCATCCGGCCTAAGAACCTCCGCTCCCCCCGCTCCCCCATTGCCATCGAATTGAATGGGGACCCTGTACCGGAGGTTGACACCCTCCGCGTATTGGGCCTGCATATCCAGAACGATGGCAAAAACACCACCACCCTCAAGAAACTCAAGCAGGTTGCAGGCGCGATATCGCATCTCATCCGCAGAGTTTCGGGCCATCATAGAGGCATGAAGGAGCGCGACCTCTGTCGCCTCATTCATGCCTTTGTCCTCAGCCGTGTGCTCTACACTACCGCATACCTAGAACTATCCAAACCCGACATAAATGCTTTGGATGCCTTGATCCGCAAGGCATTCAAAGTCGCACTTCATCTTCCCCTCAACACCCCCACAGAAAGATTACTAGGCCTGGGCCTCCACAACACGATCTGGGAACTCGTGGAGACCCATCGACAGGCCCAATACATAAGGCTTACACAAACCTCCACAGGCCGGTATATCCTGGACTCCCTCGGAATCAGAATACCGGCCAACGACCCAACCCTCCTCCCCATTCCTCGATCCCTTCACCGAGAGCTGGTCATCAAGCCACTGCCAAAAAATATGCACCCTTCCCACCATGAGCAACGCCGCAGAGCCCGTGCGAAGGCACTCCACCGAGTATACGGCTCCGAGGCGGACGCCGTATGGGTGGACGCCACCTGCACGGGTGACGAAGCAACCGCACCCGTGGTGGACTCCTCTTCATCCGCCCTCCTCACACTATCTCTCCCCCCTGACACCGCCCCAGAGGCTGCAGAGGAAGCCGCCATCGCAATTGCCATCACCCGCACGGAAGCCCGGTACATTTTAACAGACTCAAAAACTGCAATTCTAAATTTTGCGCGAGGCCGAGTCCACGTCCCTGCTTTTAGCATACTGGACTCGCCCGATGCACCCCCACCCCGCCATGTAGAGCTTATATGGGTGCCTGCTCACTCCGGGAATCCCGGAAACGAGGCCGCCAACCTTTTAGCCCGCGGTTCTTTGAACCGGGCTCAGGTGGCCTCGGATCGGGGATTCGCGAGGGAGCGAATGCACTCGTTCAGCGAGATGACGCAGGCCTATAGAGCCTCGCGCCAGCTCTACCCCCCGCCCCACCTCTCCCTAGATAACAAACACGCAACACTCTGGCGCAAACTACAGACACACACACTCTCCTCACCCCTGACCCTAGCCCACTATCATCCCTCCTTCCCCACTCCTGCCTGCACCTTGTGCCCAGAACCCTTCGCCTCCTCCCTCCACATCCTCTCCCTCTGCCCGGCGGACCCTCCCCCGCGCGGCCTAGAGGACCTCAAGACCTGGGAGGACTGGGAGACCCTGCTGCACTCAGAGGACCCGGCCGTGCAGACCATCGCCACAGGCCGGGCTGCCAGTGTTATGGACCTTAGGGACATAAACACTTGAGTGAAGTGGGGTCGTGCGGGGACCCAGGGGCATGCCCCGATTTCCTCTCGACAATAAAGTTTTTCTCTCTCTCTCTCCTGCCGAGTAAGACTACGGGGGAGAGGGTGCGAACACGGAGGAATTAGAGCGCGTGTTCGCTGGCGCAGAACTTCGAAATCGGAAACATGGGACAGGAACGGATCTGGGGGAAGAGGGGAAGGTGGCGGATCGTCTAATGTATGAAGATGAGTCATAGCATCCGCTTGAATGTTATGTGGATCCTGAGCATGGCCGCGAATCCAGTGTATGCGCACAGGACATGGATACTTTGCGCAGAGCACATGAATAGATTGTGAAATCTGGAATGTTCGTCGAACAGCTTGAATGTTGGGACGAGCGGAAGGGAAGCAATGGCATTATAAATGGCTTGAAGTTCCAATGCCAGGGGAGTGAACGTATCCGCAGTATACGTCGTGCGAGAGTTGAGATGCGGATGAGATGGACTATACACAGCAGTAACTCCCCTCTCTGCAGAATATGATGCATCCGTGTATAATATGCACCCTTCAGGCAGATACGCTGCTGATACCGACGGGGAAACAGTGGGACGATTGTCAGTGAGCTGGCAATAGGACCACGGTGAAAGTGTCTTTAAACGATGAAGTTTGAGAGACTGTTTTCGAGCTCTATTTGCCACCCGTTGGTCGATGATTTCACTGAGTGTATTAAGTTGGGCGAACTCCTGTAGCACAGGTATGGGTGTTAAACGAGGCAGATATGTTATGACGCGCATAGCCTCACGATTGATAGCTTCAAGGGAGTCCCACTGTCTGCGGGTGAGACGTTGAAATTGTGCCTGATATACTATCGTGGCTGAAGGATAGAGCTCAGAAGCTGGCGGGCCGTATGAGCACGTGCGCCACCAGAGCGCATAGCTATGCGACGAATCAGACCTAGAGTAGCGTGAGCCGATTTACGGGTGGCTGTCAGCCACGGGGTGCCAGTCCCAGATGTATGGAGGAGAAGACCAAGAATACGAACAGTTTCTACCTGAGGAATCGGAGAATTATGTACCGTAAAATTTAAAGGGGGAGCTTTCCGTAAGGCGGCTTTATTTCCAATTCGAATGAAACATGATTTAGTAGGAGAGAGTGTTAGACCCAGAGGTGGGAGGCGAGATGTCAATACATCCAGCGCGTGTTGAAGTTTAAAACCTTTATGGAAGAAGCCTGCAGAGAAGGCATTACAACATGCGTTGAAGAGCGCGTCAAGGAGGCTATGAAATACGCGATATGCTTCTTCACTCCAATGCCAAAGTTCAAAGACTTCGATGTAGAGCTGCAGCGCCTCCGATCACTTCGACGAAGAGCAGGGAGAAGATACAGGCGCACAAAGTCGCTGCATGACTTAAGGGATGCAAGGTGCACACAGAAGAAAATACAGCGCAGAATTCAAATCTTGCAGGCTGACTGTTGGAAAGCATTCTGTGAATCTCTGGATCCTCGAAAGCCTCTCTCACGCATCTGGAGTGTGGTTCGTGGTTTGCGAACGTCTCCTCAGCAACTCCAACCATTCAAGTCTCTCGCACTTCATCAAGGACGTAGCGAAGCGGAGATTGGTGAAGATTTTTGCGCAAGAATGACAGGTCCCAGGAACCAATGCACAACTATGAATTGCTGCGAAGTGCCTAGATCTACGGATTCGCGAATGGACCTTCTTTTCTCCATGGAAGAACTAGACACCGCCATGGCCGGTTGCAGACTGTCTTCATCGCCGGGGCCCGATGGAGTAACATACTCTGCACTTGCAAACCTTGGTCAGAAAGCTCGACGTGTTCTTTTAGACCATTTTAACTCATCATGGTGTGCGGGTACAGTTCCGGACGCGTGGAAATCAAGTCGTCTGGTTCCAGTCCTTAAACCTGGAAAATTGCTGCTTGACCTAGCATCGTACTGTCCAATCGCATTGGCTAGTTGCGAGGGCAAAATTATGGAAAGGATGGTACTTACGCGAATTGAGTGGTATCTGGAGCACTATCAAATATACCCAGATGTAATGTCCGGGTTTCGGCGGGGACGTTCGTCTATTGATAGCGTGATTGACCTGGTGTCATCAGTTCAACATCAGGAGCATCTGAAGCGCTTGACCGCGGCGTTGTTTCCGGATGTTAAAGGGGCGTATGATAACGTCACTCATCAAGCTATTTTATGCTCTCTGGAAGCTGCAGAACTTGGTGGTCGCATATTCTGCTGGATACGCAGTTATCTATCCAACCAATCACTATTTATGCAGACTGTAACGTTTCTGGCGACAGCCCGTCTGGTTCGGGTGCGTAGTTGGCCCGGCATACCTGCAGGCGGGGTCACTGCACGGCGATAGGCATCTTGGTTCCCACGGCCTGTCCCCGCCTGGTTTATTGGATTCGAGACGCAGGATTCTGCTCCCGTTTGTAAACAACATTGTTCCCGGAAGGATCGACCGTGCGGTACAGAGGCAGTTAGCGACCGCCAAAACCGAGCAGAAGTGGCTCACCCCTTCAACTGTGCCTGCTCACCGGCTCCTCGCTCATTCGGACTTCCCGGAAGACGTGTCCGGCTTGACAGCGTGAGAACTGTCGTTCGGACGCGAAGACAACGCTCTCTCTGGTGGGGGCGATTGTTCAGCGGCACCCTCTCTCTCCGGCGAGGCATGTGCCGGGGGCGTACCCCTATGTGAAGTGGTGTGTGCGTGCGTGTGTGTGCGTGTGCGTGTGTGTGCGTGCGTGTGTGTGTGCGTGTGTGTGTGTGTGTGTGTGCGTGTGTGTGTGTGTGTGTGTGCGTGCGTGCGTGTGCGTGTGCGTGTGCGTGCGTGTGTGTGTGTGTGTGTGTGTGTGCGTGTGTGTGTGTGTGTGTGTGTGTGTGTGTGTGTGTGTGTGTGTGTGTGTACGACAGCGCAAGTTAGGCCACGCCCAACCTGGCGAAGACCTTCTCGAACCTGGGGAATCCTAGGGACCGGACCCTTATTAAACCGGACGACGAGTGCCATGAGAAGGAATCCTCGATCATCCTCAGATCTTCTCAGATCCTCCGACCTTCCCCCATCACCCACCAATGGGTTCCTAAATCTTGTAAATAATGTAAAATAAACCCCCCGTGCAGTTTCCTCCATAACCAAGTCCGACAACGTCATTCGGAGAAGGGACCTGTGGCGCTGAAAGAGTCAGCTCACTCAAGGACCCCTCATCTCTAACAACTGGTTGGCAGCAGCTGGGATGGACCGTGCGACATCATGCTTCCTTAACCGGTAAGCGTTTAGGCATTTTGCTATAGGATTCGCCAGGCTTCAGATTTTGAGAGATTAATCTAGAATCACTGGAAAGTGTATGTCAACTGAGAAAGGATAATCTTACGACATTTTGAAGATAGCATTGCCAAAGCGGAGAAAGCGTTGTCATGGACCTTATGAAATTGTCAAAGTCGGACTTGCTGTTGTTATGCGAGGAGGAACTGTCAATAGAAGTACAGGGCAAAATTACAAAACTTGAAATATTCAACACAATTCAAAAACACGTAGATGACGATCAGCTGGTAGATACGTGGAATTTGGTACAGGAGGAAAAAATAAAAAGGGAAGCGGAATGGGAAAGAGAGAAAAAACGGCAAAAGTGGGAAGCTGAAAAAGAAGAAAGAAATCTGAAGCGATTGCAGCTTGAAAGCGAAATCGAAAAAAGGCGACAGTACGAGAGCCGGGTCTCCTGAAAGAGCAAGCGATGTACAATCGTATAGAATGAACAAATTCATGCAGCCCTATGAAAGTGGAAGGGACATAGGATTGTACCTGGAAAACTTTGAGAGGACTTGCGAAGGGGAGAACTTTGCTCGCAAGCACATGGCCGCAACGGCTTCTGACACTCTTGCCATGTGAAGTAGCTGAAGTCATAGCGAGACTTAGCACACAAGACGCAGCTGACTACGAAAAAGTCAAAGCCAGCCTGCTAAAAAGGTACCGGCTGTCAGCCGAAGCTTTCGACAGCGCTTCAGGAACACAATGAAAAACGATAGCGAGGGCTATCCGGATTTCGCGTATGGCCTAAAGACGAATCTGCTAGAGTGGCTAAAAGGAGCCGAGGTTTATGAAAGCCGAGACAAAATCATCGAGTGTTTTTGCCTTGAGCAATTTTACCGAAGCCTTCCCCAAGTGTGAAACTGGGGGTTCAAGACAGGGAAAAAGTCGACACAGTTGAAAGGGCCGCTGAGCTAGCAGAGGGAGTACCTTTCGCGCAGAAGGTTGAGCACTGAAGAGGGTGCGTCACAACGCTCGAAACGCGATGCGAGATAAAGGGCCTAGCAGAAAGACGCGAAGTGCTAGAAGTTCGGAGCAATCAGAGGCAACGAAGGTTGCGCCAGAAAAGCGTGAAGAACAGGCAAAGAGACAGGGAGCCGACAAAGCCGCGAAAAAAGAGTTTGTGGCTAGTATAGGCCATTTCGTTGCTACGACTGCAATGGTGTCGGGCACTTTGCAGCCAAGTGTACAAGCAACGTTTGGTGTTCTCGTGCGTCGAGGATAACGCGAGAATCTAGAGCTCCTTAAGCCCATATCTGCACGAGCTGCACGTTAACGGGGAAACCGTTCAGGGTGCTTCGTGATAACGCCGCGACGATGGACGTTGTCCATCCGTCTTACGTTTCAGTAGACGATTTTACGGGAGAAGTCTCGTGGATAAAACAGGCAGTAGAAGAACACAGTGTATGCCTTCCCATATCTAGAGTGAAAATTTGTGGACCGTTTGGAGAGCTAATCACTGAGGCCGCAGTTTCGAAGGCCGTGTCACTTCAATATCCTTACATCTTCTCTAATCGATCAGACCAATTGCTACGCGAGAGAGGCCAGATGCTCGGAAGCGGGGTGATACAAGCTTTGTCAAGGTCGAAAACTCGTCACCTCGCATCTCAACTAAGTCAGATTCCCGAACCTCAGGTAGCCAGAGACGCACCAGCCAGCATATCGTTGCAAACAAATGAGGAGGAAAGGGAACCAATGAGGAATGAAAGCCATACAGCTGACCGAGCAGATGAGCGACCAGGGACTTCAACCACTAAGTCTGTAGAGGAGGCAGAAAACGCTGAAGGATCCGTTTTATCTCCAACATCGCGTAGTTTTGATCGCCTTCTGCAGGTGAACAGGGAGTCCCTAATAAAAGAACAGAAGCAGGATCCCACTTTGGAAAGACTGCACCTTGCAGCTAAAGAGGGCATCGCGAGACGCAACATAACGATGCATGAGAAGGGAGGCTTACTATACCGCAACTACCAGGACAGAAAAGGCAAAACATTTGATCAGCTGGTCGTGCCCGAAAAATACAGAGCGGCATTCTGAGTCTCTGCCACGGAAATGGCTGGGCAGGACATCTGGGAATCAATAAACAAAGGAGCGGCTATTAATGGAATATTATTGGCCGGGCTGTTTCAAAGATGCAGAACGCTACGTAAAATCATGCGATGCGTGCCAGCGCGTGGGCAAGCCGGGGAGACACATGGAAGGCTCCACTGAAAATTGTTCCATTGATCTCGGAACCCTTCCGCCGGCTTGTAATAGACACAGTAGGCCCTTTGCCTAAAACGAAATCAGGCTATAAGTACTTGCTTACTATGCTATGTTCCGCACAAACTTTCCGAAGCAATTCCGTTGAAGGACTTGAGTCCACAGAAATAGTTGACGCCCTTTTGTCAGTGTTCGCGAGAATAGGATTTCCGGCCGAAATCCAAGCCGATCAGGCGACGGTCTTTACAAGCGCCTTGACGACCACATTCCTAGAAAGATGCGGAATAAAACTGTTACACAGCTCGGTGTATCATCCGCAGTCCAACAGTGTAGAGAAATGGCATTCGGTGCTAAAGCGGGTGCTACGCGCTCTTTGTTATGAGCATAAAACAGACTGGGAAGATTGTCTGCGGCCACACTTTTCGCTTTACGAACAGTCCCCCCACGAAGCTACGGGTTTACGCCAGCAGAACTCGTGTACGGAAGAGCCTCCGCTCTCCCCTCAGAATGCTGAGAGAAATGTGGGAAGGGACAGGAGAGAACCAGACAGTGGTTGAGTACGTGCTTAAGCTACTGGACCGCCTTAACAGCACGAGGGAATTAGTAAATCGGAATATGAAAGCTGCCCAGGAGGTCGCCAAGGTCTATTTTGACAAAAACGCGCGCCTTCGAGGTTTCACCGCGGGCGATCGCTTGATGATCCTCCGGCCATCGAGAAAAAACAAGCTGGAAGTTCACTGGGATGGTCCAGTGGAAGTGTTTCAAAAACTTTCGGAGACGAATTACGCACTAAGGGTTCCAGGCAGGGGAAAGCAGGTGAGAAACTATCACTGCAATCTGATGAAGCCGTTCGTGGAACGCAGCGGGATCGTCAATGTGACTCTAAATGAACCAGAAGAGCTGGACACCGAGAATCAGGGTTGGAAGGGAGGTGCGGACGCTAGTGACAACGTGGAGAACATTCTGGCTCTCTCCGTGAATGCAGATTTCCTAAGCGGGACCCAGGTAGACACGCTAAAGCAGTTGTTGAGCGAATTCGCTGACCTATTTAGCAGTCGCCCGGGAAAGACACACCTCCTGACACACGAAATCGAGCTCCCCTCTGATGAGCCGGTACGGTTGAAACCCTACAGGGTATCACAGCGGCAAAAATAAATAATGGACGCGGAAATTCAGCGCATGTTGGAGTTAGGGGTTGTACAGCCAGCGGAAAGTGACTATACCTCACCGCTAATTCTTGTTGAGGCCCCAGGGAAAGATCCTCGTCCCTGCGTGGATTATAGAAAGCTGGATGCAATTACCAGGGATCAGCTATACCCGATTCCCAACCTAGAAGAAAGGATAGAAAGGGTGAGCGGCGCGACATTCATTTCCACCCTCGATCTAGTACGGGGATATTGGCAAGTTCCCCTCTCAGAAAGCGCGAGCAGGTATGCCGCTTTCATCTCCCCAGCGGGAACCTTTCGACCCTTAATGCTTAGTTTTGGGTTGAAGAATGCCCCCTACAGCTTCTCGAAACTCATGGACATCGTACTGAAGGACATGCAGTGCTTTGCACTCCCTTATTTAGACGATGTGGCTATTTTTTCGGAAACCTGGCAAGAGCATCTAGAACACCTAAAGACCGTGTTTTCCGGTTTACGACAGGCTGGACTGACACTGAAGGCAGAAAAGTGTAGATTTGGTTGCGCTCAGGTGACGTACTTGGGCTACGTTGTAGGCCAGGGAACTAGGAGCCCATCCGAGTTAAAGATTGCCCCGATCGCAGCATTTCCGCAACCACGGACGAAAACGGACATTTGCTCCTTTTTGGGATTAGTTGGGTACTACCAGCGATATATTCCTAGCTACTCACAGCGGGCTAGTCCCTTAACTGACGCCTTGCGAAAGGGGGAACCTACTAACATAAGTTGGGATTACCAAAAAGAAAACGCCTTCAAAAGCCTGAAGGAAGCACTCGTGTCCCGACCCTTGTTCAGGACCCCTGACTATGGGAAAGAAGTCATAGTCCAGTGTGATCCCAGTGATAAAGGGCTGGGTGCTGTCTTAAGCCAAGTTGGCTACGACCATGAAGAACACCCAGTTCTGTACATCAGTCGCAAACTGACCAGTAGAGAGGAAGCGTACAGCGCTTCCGAAAAAGAGTGCGCGTGCTTAGTTTGGGCAGCGCAGAAGTTGTCGTGTTACCTGTACGGAGCAAAGTTTGTATTTGAGACTGACCATTGTCCCTTAACGTGGCTGCGACAGATGTCCCCCAAAAATGGTCGCTTGCTCAGATGAAGTCTGGCTCTCCAACAGTACAATTTCTCGGTGCGTTATAAGAAGGGGAAACTGCACGGAAATGCTGATGGCTTGAGCAGACTGATGTAAGCGGGAGGACTAAGAGGAATCTCCTCTTGTGCGAGTGTTTTTTTTTTTACTTTGTTCCGAGTAATCCGGCTGTGGCAGTTTCAAGAGGGGATGTTTCGCGCTCAGTCGGCACAAAATTAACCCAAATTTGAACACAATTTTTTAAAAGTGTATTGTTGTCAATGGAAGAAGCCTGGTGATTCTTTGGCGAATTCCGAGCGCTTGCGGGTGGGGCAATGCTTTGCTGTTTGGAACGTCCCACCTGCGCTTTCCTTTGTTGGTGGTGCTTTGGGTTCTGCCTTGGGGGCGCTAATATTGCAATCCAGGGGACCAACACGGACGCCATCTCATCTCTTCCTGCCCAGCGGTCGTCAACGCTGGACATTCGAGATTTTTCGGGCCGCGGAGGAGCTGTAAGGTTTCTGGCGACAGCCGGTCTGATTCAGCTGCGTATTCGGCCCGGGACACCTGCAACCGGGGTCACTGCACGGCGATAGGCATCTTGGTTCCCACGGCCGGTCCTCGCTTGGTTATTGGATTCGAGACGGACGACTCTGCTGCTGTTTGTAAACAACATTGTTCCCGGAAGGATCGACCGTGCGGTACCGAGGCAGTTAGCGACCGCCAGAACCGAGCAGGGGTGGCTCACCCCTTCAACTGTGCCTGCTCGCCGGCGCCTCGCCCATTCGGACTTCCCGGAAGACGTGTCCGGCTTGACAGCGTGAGAACTGTTATTCGGACGCGAAGACAACGCTCTCTCTGGTGGGGGCGATTGTCCAGCGGCACCCTCTCTCTCCGGCGAGGCATGTGACGGGGGCGTGTCCCTATGTGAAGTGGTGTGTGTGTGTGTGTGTGTGTGTGTGTGCGCGCGTGTGTGTGCGTGTGTGTGTGTGTGTGTGTGTGTGTGTGTGTGTGTGTGTGTGTGTGTGTGTGTGTGTGTGTGTGTGTGTGTGTGTGTGTGACAGCGCAAGTTAGGCCACGCCCAACCTGGCGAAGACCTTCTCGAACCTGGGGAATCCTAGGGACCGGACCCTTTTTAAACCGGACAACGAGTGCCATGAGAAGGAATCCTCGATCATCCTCAGATCTTCTCAGATCCTCCGACCTTCCCCATCACCCTCCAATGGGTTCCTAAATCTTATAAATGATGTAAAATAAACCCCCTCTACAGTTTCCTCCATAACCAAGTCCGACAACGTCATTCGGAGAAGGGACCTGCGGCGCTGAGAGTCAGCTCACTCAAGGGCCCCTCATCTCTAACAAGACTGAGGACGGACCAACATCTTCACGTACATTTCCCGTGGGGTCCCATAGGGTGGAGTACTCAGCCCAACGCTTTTCAATCTTGCGCTTGTCGGCCTTGTCGATGTACTACCACAGTCGGCGAGAGTCTCAGTCTATACAGACGATATTTGTATCTGGGCATCAGGAGTTACGCGATCACAAGTTCGAGCAAGTTCTTCAAAAGGCGGCAAGCAATCTTGGGGCCTAAATCCGCCTGCAAGGCATGGAGATTTCTACTGAAAAATGATCCGTTGTTTCCTTTATACACAAGAACATGTACCATTACCCCGTGCGCATAAATGGGTCAACAATACCCTACGAAAGAAGCCATCGCTTCCTTGGAGTAATCATCGATCGTAATCTAACATGGGGCCCACATGTCTCGTACATGAAAAGGCGACTGACATCGATCGTTCACGTTCTCTCCTTTCTCGGAGGGAAGTCGTGGGGAGCATCAGTGCAGTCGATGCTCCAGCTGTACACCGCATTATTCATGGGATTCCTTCGGTACAGTATCCCTGCACTAGGAAACTTGAGGAAAACGAACATACGGTGTCTGCAAAGTGTTCAGGCTCAAGCTCTGCGGACGTGCCTAGGACTGCCAAAATGCGCGTCTACAGCCGCAACAGTACTCATCGCTCAGGAGAATCCAGTGACTGCCTATGTCACAATCGAAGCCTTGAGAGCGCATATTCGTCACCTCTCTCAGATTCCCGCACACCATCTTGCCAGTCTTTCTGCTAACCGGCCGAGTACATCGTTTGCGAAAACTATTGATGCTCATCGCGACTTCCTATCAACCCTATTTACACCAGCCTCTACACCGTCTTCTCCATTGTGGAGTCTGCACCAACCTCGTGTGCATCTTTCCATACCGGGCGTATCGGATCTGGCAACCTGGGTCCTGAAGACTGCCATGCTGTGCAAGTCGGCCAGCCGGACTGCTGACATAAGAGCGCAAGCTCCCAATAAAGGGCGCTTGAACGTGAACGGTGCTAACGACTGTGCTTCTCTTCCAGGCCGCGCGGCACCACAGGAGTCCCAGGGCAACTGGAGCCCCACGTGTGACGATCAAGCCCCGGCTGCCCACACGCCTCAAGAGTACCCTGCGCCAGGGCAACATAGTCCTCCGGACACCACGAATTCCGAGCCGGACGACGCTGGACTTCGCCGGAGCACCCGGTGAAGGAAACAGCCCACCCGCCTCGCATATCAAAAGGACTGTCATCAAATTGCTTGAATCGATCTGCTGTTGTATTCTGCTCGTTTGTTTTTCTGTTTTTAGAGGGAGAAAAATGTATCGGATCTGGCAACCAGTGTCCTCAAGACTGGCAACCATGCTGTGCAAGCCGGCCAGTCGGGCTGCCGATATAAGAGCGCAAGCGCCCAATAAAGGGGACTGTTACTCTGCACCTCGAACTCAGCGGTTGTCTGCGTCGCATGCTATATTGAACGACACACCGGGCATCAAAAGAAGGCTGATTTATCGACGACAGCACTAAAACTAACCACTCTAGAATATTTGCATGAGAAACACGGACACCGACTGCATGTATACACCGATGGCTCAGTGACCCCTTCCAGTTCCTCGGGCTCCGTAGTCATCCCCGAAAGGACCATAGTTAAAAAAGTGAAAATATCGCACCAGACTTCATCGACTGGTGCAGAAATTACTGCTATTCGTGTCGCCATTGAACATATCAGTGAAGAAACACCCCAGCAGTAGTCTGTTTTCAGTGACTCAAAGGCAGCCCTTCAAGCGTTACAATCTGCTCTTCGTCATGGGTCCCATGAACAACTTGTCGCGGAAATCCGAGAGCTCCACCACACAGCCATCAACAAGGGGCACGATATTGTTTACCAGTGGCTTCCAGGACACAGCGGCATCGCAGGCAACCACCACGCGGACGAGGCCGCGCGAACTGCTCACCATGAGGGTGACTGTGTGTTCATCCCCATCTCGAGAGCCGACGCAGCGGGTACGCTTAGACCACTGTCGCGGGACATCACGCTTGCCGCGTGGAATTCAGGCCAATTCTCGCGTTCGCGCTTAAAAACCTTGGACCCAGATCTGAAGCTTCGACTTCCATCCGGCCTACCACGACGTGAAGCAACTTTATTGTGTCGCCTATGGCTTGGTTTAGCTTTCACCAAGCACTACTCTTTCTTAATAGGTATGGCTGACAGCCCTGCATGTGCCATCTGCGGGTGTGATGAGACTATAGACCACATGACACACTGATGAAATTTGTTAGTGATTGCATTACCGATGATAATGATGAACAATGCTTTGTCAATGCCTGTGGTATTTCCGTTCCTTCGTTTTTAGAAGTGCTGTCGTTTTATCTGGCTTCTACTTTTGTTGACTGGAATGGGCATTTGTTTATTCAAAAGACAGGTGTTTGTATCGGATCCAAAGTAGCGCCCGTCCTCAGTGATATCTTCCTGTCTCGAGTTGACTCTTATATTGAAAAGAATCAGAGTGGCCTTGCAAAAAAGATTTTCAGGTATGTCGATGATTATCTGGTGTTTGTTGACCGACATGAATTTACAAGGAGGGTGGTCGACATTATTAAGATTTTTAAAGAATATGGGCGTGGATTACAATTCCCCTTTGAAACTCCTACAAACGGTTGCCTGCAGTTCCTTGACACAAAACTTCATTTCGTGCAGGATCATGTGTGCTGGAGATATTCTCCGAGGTCTGATAAACCACTCTTAAATTATCAATCAAATCACTCAAAAATTGTGAAGTGCGGCATTGCTGTCTCCTGCCTAGGATCGTCTTTGCTCAAGTCGTGCCCTCACGAAATGAAGGAAAGTTTCTGCGAGCAAGTGAACAGACTAAAATTGGCTGGATTTCCTGAGGACGTGCTGTTTCTAGCTTCTAGCAAGGTGCTCAAAAAAGTAAAAGAGTTCAATAGGTCTCTTCTTAAGGGTTCTGAGGAGAAAAAGAAAAATATTGCAGTCATACCTTATGTTCATCGGTTTTCTCATCAACTAAAAAACGTGGGTAACAGATATGGTGTTAATGTTCTCTTCTCTGCCCCTCAGAAAGTTAGTAGTGTTTGTGCGAAGGTTGCTGCGCGCTCTAGCAGCGGTGTATGTGATAAACGAAAGCGGTGCTGCACTGTGAATCACAAGAACCGCTATGTCAGATGTTCAAAAGGAGTGGTGTATCACATTCCCTTTTCTTGTGGCCGGACCTATATCGGTCAAACGGGCCGCTGCCTTAATGTGCGCTTGCAAGAGCATTTTTTGTCATTGAATAAGTCGCCTTCATCTAATCTCGCTAAGCACTGTTCAAAATGCAGCGGCTGCAAGCCTTTGCTTGACCAAACTAAAATCTTGTTCCGACACCCTAATCAGCTAACCAGAGAGATTTCAGAGGCCTATCACATCCGTAAGAATCAGCACACGTGTGTTGCCGACCCTATGGTGGTTTTGCATGAAAGAGAGTTTTGTTATCTTGACGAACCTGTATGAGCACTTTTACTGTCACGCCTGCGCGATGGCTTTTGTTTTGTTTGTGATTGTTCTTCCTTTCGTGTGTTTCTCGAATAAACGCGCAGTTGCGAGTAAGCGCTTGTGTTGTTTGGTCTCCCTTGTCTGTTGTCCTAAGTGCGCTTTATATAATTTTTGAGAATATAGACCACATTCTTTGCGAATGTCCTGCCTACAGAGCCGAAAGACAGTCTCTCTGTCGTGCACTGGAGCATCTAGACCTGCGCCCACTGACGGAAACGAAGATTCTCGGCCACTGGCCGCGGCGGTCGTCGGCGGTGAATGCCTCCAAGGCACTGTTCCGCTTATTGAGGTCTTCTGGCCTGCACGATAGGCTGTGACTTTGCACAGTGACTTTAATTTCCTTCAACTGTCTTTTCTCCTTCATCTTTTTCTCCCCTCACCCCTTTCCCCCCGTGCAGGGTAGCAAACCGGCTATTCATCTGGTTGACCTCCCTGCCTTTCCTCCTTCTCCTCCTTGCTTGACAAAGACGAAGACTGCCCGATTATCTGTGAAGTAGCATGCAGCGGTCTCAATTTTTGTCGATACAGTATTTCGATTTGGTGAAGCCTCTTTAGTATACAAGCTTTTTAGTAGTGCCCTATTGTGTAGTCTGGACGTGAGGGTCCGAAGCTAAATTAAAGTAAAACTTTTCTTTCATACACTAATAGAATCCTGTTTCCTGTTGAAATCACCCAAAGTCGCACACAACTGTGAAACCGTGCCGTAGGCTGGTATACACGTGGCAACCACATCAATAGTGTCTGTTTGATAGATGTTCCCGGTTCCACGTAGACTCCATGGATGATAATGCCGCTTTCCAGAAGTCTAACACAGCAGACTTCACCATTATTTTCCGCGATCGAAGGGAGATCTCTGACAGCGGTGATACCTTGTTTCACGTACACACAGACTCAAGCGTTCTTATTTTGTTCAAGCCAACTGCCAGCCGACAACCTCTGTATCGGAAATGAATCAATGAATGAAAAACTTTATTGGTTCCTTTAGGAAGTAGTAGCGGTAGAGGACGAAGTCTTCGTCTTGAAGCTTCGGTCCTCCTTGGCCATGGGTGGGCCCCTAGTCCAGGGCTCCACTGAGTCGGGCCACCTCGCTTGCGTGTGCTATGAGGGCCCTTTGGACCCCTAGCTCGCAGCTGGTGAGCCGGCTCTCCCATTGCTCCACACTTGGTGTTTTGTGTTTGTGGAATGCTTGATTTCTTCCGCACTCCCATTTGACATGATATAGCGTTGGTTTTGCTCCGCACCACGGACAGTTCGCGCTATACTGTGTGGGGAACATCTTGTTTAATATGTATAAGTTTGGGAAGGAGCTTGTTTGCAGTCTTCGCCATCCTGTGGCTTCCTCCTTGGATAATGCTTTATGTGGTGGGGGTATTGGAATCTTAGCCCCTTATATAGGTTTAATAATTCCGAATAGCTGTCCCCGCAATTAATCTGGGGCCCCTCCGGGGTTAATGACGTTCCTGCTCGGCTGGTCATTCCTCGAGCTACGTTGTCTGCCCCTTCGTTGTCCCGGGTCCCTGCGTGACTCGGTATCCAGATTATGTTGTGTATTGGTCGTCCCTCAGGGAGCAGAGCTCTACTGAGAATCCTGAGTGCCGTGCTGCTAATTCTGCCTCTAGTATAGTTCCGGCACGCCTCTTGTGAATCCGTTAAGATGTTAAGGGATCTCCCTGTCCTATATCCTTCATTCGCTGCCAGGGCGACAGCAATCTCCTCTGCCTCCGTTATGTTAGATACTTCGGCTGTGAGGCTTGTGATGTGTTCTCCATGGTAATTTACAACTACTGCTACCGCGCTATTTTTGTGTGTTTGGGGGTATAGGGAGGCATCAGTGTAGACTGTGTTGTCCCGATGCCCCATGTTCCTCTCATAAAATTCTACCCTAACCTGTCTCCTGTTAGCATGGAGGTTTGGATCCATGTTTCGGGGGATAGGTTGTATGCATAGCTTCTTTCTTAGCGGGTCTGGTATTGCGGCCCTGCTATTTTGTGGCTTTTCTATTTCCCGACCTAGCTTTGTCAGGAGCGCCCTTCCAGTCGTTGTGTTGCCAAGTCTTCGTATTTGTGCCTTGAGCTGGCATTCTCTTAATTCTTCGAAGGTGTTGCTGATTCCGAGTTGCATGAGCTTGTCGTTGGATGTATTTCTTGCGAGATGAAGAGCTGTTTTGTATGCCTTCCGGAGTATTGTCTCCGCTTGCTCCTTCTCTGCTTTGATAGTCACATGGTTCGGTAATGAATATGTTACCCGGCTGACCACTAGGCTGTTCACTAGCCTGAGTGTGTCCTCCTCCTTCATGCCATATCTCTTGTGCGCTACTCTGCTGATCATCCGGCCTACTTGTCCTGCCGCTTTGCTTAGCAGGCTGAGTGTATGACTGCACTTCCGGCTTCCTTGCAGCCACATGCCGATGATTCTGATCATCTTTTGTTCCGGGATGTTCTGGCCCTCTAGTTTTCTTTCGAGTGGAGCATACGTAGGGTGCCTACCCACTCTGAGGAGCTCAGATTTTTCCGTGGAGCATTTAAGTCGTCTTTGTTTTGTGTATTCTTCAATGCTGGTGGCAGCCTCTTGTAGCGCCTCCTGCTTCTCCCCCAGTGAGCCTTGGGTGGTCCAGATGGTGATATCGTCTGCGTACATTGCATGACTAATCCCCTGGACTTGGCTGAGTTTCTTGGCGAGGTTGACCATCGCTATGTTAAAGAGTATTGGCGAGATTACCGATCCTTGCGGAGTGCCCTTGCATGGCGTTTGAAAGGTGTCACTCCGCAGGTCTCCTAGGCCTACCGTCGCTGTTCTGTCCGTGAGGAAGCTTCTAATGTAGTCATGGACCTTCTTCCCGCAGTTGGTGGTGTTAAGTCCTTCCATAATGGCGGCATGGGATATGTTGTCAAAGGCCCCTTTAATATCGATGGCCATGACAACGTTCTCCCCGTTCTTTGGCATTGTTTCGAGTACCTCTTCTTTTAGTTGTAGCAAGATGTCTTGGGTTGATAAATTTGCCCTGAATCCGAACATGGTGTTGGGGTACCATTCTCCGTCTTCTAGATGCGTTTGTATTCGTCGGGTAACTATTCTCTCGTACAGCTTGCCTAGGCATGACGTTAGCGAGATCGGCCTGAGGTTTTCAATTTGGAGTTTCTTGCCGGGCTTGGGGATCATGACGAATTCGGCGTGTTTCCACTCCGCTGGGACCGTCCCTTCTTCCCATTGTTTGTTTAGGTATAGGGTGAGTTGGCTGATTGCTTCGTCGCTTAAATTTCGGATTAACGAGTTATGAATCTTGTCCGCCCCTGCTGCCGTATTTTTCGTTGTTGCCCTTATGGCCTCGACGACCTCTTCTCTTATGATGGGTCTGTCCGTGGTTGGGTTTTCTTCGCCCTGGTAGTCGCCTTGGTAGCCGTCTACCCGGCCCTTCCCGTAGCATTTCTCTCGTACTGCCTGGAGCAGCTGTTCTTCTGTACCTTCGTACTGATGAATTAGCCTTTGGATGGATTTGCTGCTTTCCGCCTTGCTTTTGCTCGGATCCATGAGTGTTCGGAGGATCTGCCACGTTCTAGCCGTGCTGAGGGTGCCATTCAGCGAGGTACTAAACTGCTGCCACCTTTGTCTTGCCAGCTGCGTAATCTTCTCTTGTCTATGCCATTGTTTAGCAGCGGCTGGACTCTCCTTCTCTGCATGCATGTCAAACGTTGTGATACAGACGCCCACTACATCTCCGCCTTCTGTACCCAATGCTGCGCATGCGACGAACGGTTCGGGTGATAGAGCGGCGTGCGGCGAGGCGGCGACGAAGAACGCAGCGCAGCTGTGGGGTCTGTCTGATTACCATGGTGTAGGCGCATGCGCATAGCTGCTCATCCACGTGACGTCACGCTCGGCTCCGACAGTGGAACGGGCGCGCGGCGACGGCGAAGCGGACGCCGCACTTTGCTCCTCTTCGATTGCCATGGTAACGGCGCATGCGCATAACTTTCCTCTCCCATGTACCGCGAAATGCTCGACTGGTAGCCCAGTGTAGCTCTCGCTACAAAAAGCTGAGCATGATATCACCCCGTTTCAAAGGGGACGCCCTTGCATCCATCCATCCATCCATCCATCCGTCCATCGTGCCCGGCTTTCGGTGGCGTTTCAAGCTGCCTATGTTTTGTGCTACCAGAGTGCATCTCAGTGCGTGAATGTCAGGTTTTCCGTTTCTACGTTGCGGTGGGGACCATGCGCGCATAAGTTCTGCTAAAATTAGGCTTTTATGTTGCGGAACTTGTGGTTGGCACCCCCCCGCGGTGATCGCGGCGCAAACTCCCGTGGTGGCGCGTTCCGAGCCCGTGGACGGTCGTCGTGGAGGGGACAAAAAACTAGGAGGGGAGCATCACGCGACATTTTTGAAGCCTAGTCATGAAAATATAATGGAAAGAATCATGGGAAAGAGTCCCTCACGCGACAAAGCAGCGGTAGTTCCTATCAAGGTTTCCCTTTCGCTCGCTGCTCTGCGTAACGCCTGCGCTCGAAATTTGAGGCGCGCGCGTCGGGCGTAGCCCATGGAACCTGAGTCCACCTCGGTACGAGTTCCGTGCCGGAGCCGCCGGTCAGGCGCTGCGCCCGTGAATGCATGTTCACTAAAAAACACCACTAATCAAGCCTGCTTGCTGTCTGGTTACTATGAAGGGCAGGCAGGGAAGAGCAACACCAACTTGTCTAGTCAAGGCGGTGTTGGGAAGAGGAGGCAGCGGCGTCAGAGGTGGATGCGGAGGCTGAGCGTGTGACGTCACGCTCCCTCCTAGCTTTTTTTTTTCTTCCATGACGGTCGTCGCAACGCCTGGTGGCTGTGATGTGTTCGTTGTTGTTGCGGCATAACTGCGAAGCCCAGTCGGGTTCAAAAGCCGACTCACCGCGATTATGGGTAATCCGTGCTTTGTACCCAACTGCAGTTAGAGCTAGCAGACTTGCCTTGATCGAATGTCGCTTTTTAAACCACTTTTGGTGCATGCTCACTTTGACCTGTTTGGTTTGAACGGGTTTAACGTCCAAAAGCTACTTACGCAATGAGGACACCGTAGGGGAGGGCTGCGAATAATTTAGACCACCTGGGGTTCTTTAACGTGCACTGTCATCGGACAGTACACTGGCCTCTAGCATTACGCCTCCATCGAAATGCGACTGCCGCGGCCGGGATTGAACCCGAGTATTTCGGGTCAACAGCCGATCACCATAACCACTGAGCCACCGCGGCGGCTTTGCCTGCACCTGGGGCGCAGGGTAATCCCCAGAGCAGATAGGGTATTGCAACCGAGGGATACATGTCTAGTTGTCAGTAGTGGAGGCATGTTTCTGGGACGTCTACTCTAGCAACGCAAAATGTTGGCAAAACGTTGCGTGAATTGTTCCAAATGTCAGTCCATAACGTTGTCTGTTTCCAACGTCAATGACCCTCTGCATAATCTTCAAAAGGGAAGCACAAAGAAACTTTCAACTTTCAAGGTGCCGATTTTTGACAGTGCATTAACGCGCCAAATGATTAATCCATGCACGAAACACTGCGCCACAAAAATATTGCGAACCATAAAATGCCATCGCGCTGCGACATGAGGCCTTCATATTAGAACCAGTGACGATCGTCAGTCGAGCGAAGTTATTCTGTGCATTTTTGAACTTGTGATGGCAAAAATTAGAAACACTAGTGAGCACGACCATGTGGCTAATATACCTTATATTAAAAAATGCCATATTATTCCGCGCTTCCGTCTTTCTGCGAACATCATGCAAATGCATTTGGTAAAAGCGCACATGCTAATTCTCAAGAAGGCGCATTTCCGAGCCCTATTTATGTTATTTTCAAAATACAATGAATGTATTTCGAAAACGAGCTCCGAAGGACCACTGGGCCCCTCGCTGCTATGTTCCTCCCATTCATGCTGTTCCAGCAAGTATAATTCACGAAATAGCGACAATGGCTCGGTGTCGTCATCAATTTCAATCCCTCTGCTCACTGCCGCACTTAAACGAGCACACGTACACGCCGCGTCACTGAACGATCCCGTAGCACCTGCAGTATGTACGTGAAGAACGATGTACGTGATGTACGTGAAGAACGTCTCGCCAAGCGTCTTCACCATCCACCAGCCGCGTCTTCTTCCATTGCGCCTTCTCCCAAGGCGAGCGGCCACGGCATAGCGCATGCGCAGTGAGGTGCATAAATAAGTGTGACGTCACGCGCGGCGCTGCGCGGAGATCGGCGAAGCGACGGCGCGCGGCGAACACCTGCGATGTACCTGCGACTCGGAGCAATTGGTTGCCATGGTTACGACGCATGCGCAGAGTGACTAGCGCGGACCGCCTGAAATGCGCTGCTGACTAGCCTATAGTGTAGCTTTCGCTACAAAAAGTACCAGCGCGTGAGACCCAGAGTGGCAAGCTGCCGAACTGGCAATCCAAGAGACGTGCAGGCAACTTGAAATTCGCAACGTATACCTCCCTGGAGCCTTCAAGCATTCCTGGCACACAAATGACGACCTCTCACGCAGCACTGAAAGATGGCACCCTCATAGACTCCGTCAAAACAACGTTTAAAAGGTGACAAATATATGTGCACCGCGACAAAATCGGGACAGGGCGCGTTTAGTTCGCGAGTCATTTTCAACATATACGATGCCGAGTCTGATACTATCGCTGAAGCATCGTTAAGAGACTTGTCATACTTCGTCGACACCTCTTGAAGTAGAAGGCCTTTGGTAATGAAGTTGCACTGCTTCAAGACGCGCAAATAGAAAAAGCACTGTTCTTTTCAGGAAACTAGAATACGGGTCTAACGTGAAAAGCAAAGCGACAGCCGACCTCCCGTACATTTCAGGGGTTTCATCTATAGTTATAGCCTACGATCGGCGACTAAGTGAGTCGCAGTCCCCACGTCCTTCGCTTACAGTTCAGGAAAGTACTTTAGAGTCTTCTCAGATGCTGGCCGCGTTCTTTCGGATGGGCAGCGAGTGCGGAAGAGCTCCCCCACTGAACCATTAGCGTAATGCAGTTGCACACACCACCTTAGCACAAACTCCGAGTTTCCGAAAAAAATTCGTGAGCGATGTCATCGCCAGCATTGCTTTCCTCCGCAAACCTGCTGACTGTCTAGGCAAGTGTCATCTGAGCTGGTGATGCAGGAACACTTGAATAGGAAGCATGAATAAAATAGCCCAGACAACACAGTAACTACATCCTGAGGATTAATCTTCGAGGAAACTGTGTTGTCCTGAGGATGCCCTCTACTGATCCACAACAAGTGCTCACTGTTAGGACTGGGCATCCCACTGCTGCCACCACTGTTAGGACTGGGCATTCCACCGCTGCCACCACTGTTGGTACTGAGGTATCTCAGCCTGCTGACACTGTTGTTGCGCAGAACTGAGCGATGAAACGGGCAAGGCGACGGTGAGTCAACGAAACATTTATGTCCAGTATACCGGGTGTTTCAGCGAACACTAAACGAGGTTTCACTGCATAGACACTGTTCAAGATGCCGTAGTACCAGTGAATGCTGTCGTGGTATTGTAAGCTTGGGGCGCTTCAGGTTCCAGCATGCCCAGTATAGTGTATTTTTCCTATTGGGGGTGGGAGGGGGAGTGGCATTCCAGAAAATTAGGGAGCTGTCAGACTGCATTCTGGGGGTGCGGTCGTTAGTGGCTGTATATACACGGCAAGTGGAAAATTTTCAGGTAAAAGTTACGGCAGTCCGCAAATATAAGTGTTGCCTCTTGATTGTGAAAATTAACGGCCAGTTTGGTAAATTATCGGCTGGCCAAAGAAATTGCGCAGTCTACTGGTTTAGGTCCGTGCTCAGTAACTGACAATTTCAGTTACCTCCAGACACTGCCGAAGTCACTGATAAATTTGCATACTGAAACGCTTGTATAACACAATGGTTTTCATGTGTTCTATATATGTAGCAGGGCACCCATGTGATGGAACATGGTATGTAAAAGGGCAACGATGAATCAAACCCCATTGAATGCGCGCGTAGGTTAAACACGTTTCAACACTTTTCTCTTCATTAATGAGTTCTTCTGGCCAGTCGTAGCACTCATTGCTGCAGCTGTTGGTACAACAACAACAACAAATACTAAAACATGAAACATGATTGAAATTGGTTCCACTTATGTCCGTGATTTTTTTTAGTGGGCTGGTACGTGTACCATGCCATTAACGAGAGTTGTGGTCGATGTCCAAAAATCAAGAAAGATCGCTTATAAAGTAGGCTATCGCCACCTCTGTCTGAGCGATAAATTCATTAGGCATTCCCCTTGCACATAGCCGTTGTAAGCGCTTGAACCCTATGGAATGCTCTGCGCTGAGCTGTTTGTGCGTGTTTGTTTGTGCGAATGGCAACACATGCATCCTGCGCGTGTTTACTGCGACTTTTTTTTTTACATTGGAAAGGTGACTAAACATACTCACGCAAGCACATTAAAAATGCTGCTTTAAAATTGTAGCGTTTCAGTTACATATTCCAGTGAAAGCTGGCACTCCAAAATTTACTGTCGTCTTTTGCAGTCAGCGCAAAGCACTAGTGCCTTCATTCATTTTACAGCGACAGCTGTTAAGCGCCCGTTCCTGGGTTTCGCGTCGTCTTCGTCGATGTCGTCTAGTAGTAGTAGTAGTAGTAGTAGTAGTAGTAGTAGTAGTAGTAGTAGTGTGTCGTAGGCGTAACCGGTGGGTGCGTTGCCATGGGGACCATGCACTCGGAGGGCGGTCACCATGGAAGGAGTGTATGGCGAGAGCGTATATAGGAAGGCGTAACTGGAGAGTGGTTGCCACAGGAACCGTTCGGGAGGTGGTTATCGTGTAAGGATGAAGGCGGATGGTTACGCTAGAAGGAGGGTATGGAGAGAGAGGGAGTAAAAGGCCGCAACCGGTGCGTGGCTGCCACGGGAACCACCCCGGAGGGTGGTTACCCTGGAAGGAGGAGCAGAGTTATCGTGGAAGGAGGGCATCGCGAGTGTAGGAAGGCGTAACCAAAGGGTGGTTACTACGGGAACCTCTCGGAATGTGGCTGCCGTGGAAGGAGCAGGGTGTGGCTACAGCGGAGCAATCCCCAGCCAGAGGATGGTAACCGTGGAAGGAGGTGGGCATAGGAAGAGCGTAAGGCTCAAGCGGAGGGTGGTTGACTCGGGAACCACCTAGAGTGTAGTTACCCTGGAAGGAGGAGGGTCTGGAGAGAGCGTAGGGATACGTAACCGGAGGGTGGTTACCGTGTAGGGAGGAGGGACAGTATTGCGACAACGGAGGAATGTAGCACAGTCCTCTGCGGCTGCTGCTGTGCAGCGCGGCGCCCGAGGAGAGGGTCATCGGTGGCGACGACGCGCGCATAGAGCGGCTGACTGGGGGAGAGCTAGTCGAAAAGCGAGCATGTGTGGAAAACAAAAACAAAAAATGGATGGCGGTTTAGCATTGCTAAGCACGAAATATTGTGCGAAATCACGGTTTTTTGCAGGTGGACACCACCGCCACGTACCTCAAAGCGTGACTGAGGTGGCCACTGACCCAGGAAGCCACTTATGTACCTTCACTTTCCTCGAAATCAACAGTCTACGACGTTGCCAGCGCCAATGAACGCCGGCGGCCTACTGCGCCAGTGCCGCGCTTCTGCCACAACGTTGTCAATGCCAACCCATGCAGCGCACATCTCTCTGTCACCACCGCCACGTACCTGATAGCGCGATTAAGGTGTCCACTGACCTAGGGAGCCAGTTATGCGCCTTTTTTTTCCTTTCGTGACTCTCTCAGAGGCTTCACGCAAGCAGGCTTTCGCACTAAGACGTACAGTGAGGAAATGAAACGTGTAGGCAGCTTCCTTAAGAAAACCCCACAAAGGCCCCTAAACGTCTATGACAAATGACACAGCTACGAAGAAGAGGTGGTTTGCTGTTTAAAAAAGAAAATATATAAAACAAGCTGATGGACAAACAAGTGCCGAAGACCAGCTCCACCCGACTCCAGAGGAAGAAACAAATTGTCGCGAGGCATATGATCTTATTGCGAGCGCCACTGAAAAGTCGGAAATATTCTGTCTTGTAGTCTTTTTTCCTTGCACAATGTAACACTTGCATAACGTAGATGATCTTCAAAACCAATTAGATATTCCATACTTGTGCACGCGCAAACACAGGCACCTCCCTACCCATCCAAACCTGGATTTGTCGCCTGACGGACGAGATTTGAGAATCCAAGTGAGGTCCACCATTGCGATACTAAAGCAAAGGAATCCCCCAAAATTGTAAATTTTTGGAGTTCCATCCTGATGCCTCCAAAAAGGCTTGGTTTTGTACCCATGTCCTATAGACCTCCTGCACGTTTGCAAACAAACGAGGTGGCGCTGCAGTCGCTAGCGGGCTCGCGGTAGGCAAGAGGCCAGGGAGTGGCGTCGCGGAGAGGTGTTGAGCGCGGGTCTTCAAGGCTTGTAGGCTCGTTTTCAGTTTCTGCGAATCACAGCAGTGGTTGATGCTTTCAACTTAGTAATTTCTCGAAGTACACGACCTCGCGTTGGCCACGTGCGGCGTATTCAGAGAAATAGTTTGCCACTGTGTATTGTATATATGGCTAGTAGTAAACATGTAGAAAGCGTTCCTGCCGTTTATTTATGCGCTAGGCATTGAATAAAACAAGTTTTTGACACTCTGCACTTCCCGGAATGATTTTACTTCGGGACAGTAGTGAGGGGAAGTGCTGGCGTTGTTTCGGCGGAGCAGACGTGCACTCACCGTCTGCTGACATACGTACGTGTCGCGCTGTGCGAAAAGTGGGGACAGCGTCGTGTCCCCGATCTCCTCTGTCTCGCTTAAGCGCTGTTTTTATCCGGCAGATCACGCACCAGCCAGGCCGACTTCTCTCTCCCCTTGTTAAACTGGTCGACTTGGTGAAATTTTTTTTGATTTCTGGAATTACTTTCTTTCTTAACCCTGGGGTCTTCTGTTTCGTGACGAAACATTATAGCAAAATATTCAGCAGAAATTTATAATTCACAACTAAACCGGCGCGAAATACGGAGACAAAAGAGAAACAAACACGACAGGACCAGCGCCAGTGTTCGTTTCTCTTTTGTCCCTGTATTTGGCGCCGTTTTCTTTGTGAATCATGAACCAACTAGTCCAAGCTAATGTTCTCCTAGAAATTTATAAATTACGCTTTTTAGATGTGTGGTCGTCGAAAATTCTGAGGTAACTTCTTTGATTTCTTTAAAGCTTTGTTTGAGTTCAGTGCCACATTTCTTTGACCAAAGCGCAAGCGAGAGGCCAAAAACAAGGAAATAAACGTTAAGGTTTGTTTTCTGACCTTTCACATTTCCTGCGACTGGCATCACTCACACCTTAGTAATTTCGTAACGCATGAAAATAGAATGATTCTATTTGTCGCAAACGATTTCTGAGACATTGAGAAGTGTAATAAATCTTTGTTTTTGTTTTCCTACGCGTGCAGTATACTATGTTATTTATTTTTGTAAGAAACGTTTTCATGTAACTATGCATGCATAAGTACTGATCATCTAAAAAAAACTAATAGCGTCATCATACAGAACAGGGCTTTGTGAACATGCTGGCCTAAAGAAATTGCGCACTTTCTACTCAATTATTTAGGACCTTGGGGTGACTTGAGGAGGGTGTTAATTATAATTACCCAAGAACTGCACCAGGTATAGCTAAAAATAAAACGCATTACTGAAACTAGCGCAGCCATTTCATATTTGCACCAAATTTAGTTACATATCGCATGCATAAATAACGAAAATACTGTTCATTGCCATGTCCCCTATCAATCTCGCCACGTGTCTGTTAGTAGCACGTCTGCGGCTGCTTCTTTCCAAACAAGCTTCCCGATCTTGTACTACCTCATGAAACATGCATGATACAATGAAAAGCATGCGGCTTTTAGCAGCTGTTCTAAGCACGCCAACGTGACTGCGCAAGATTGACAGGACTTACCACACTTCTTTCTACTCGAATCAAATAATTACGCCGGTAATTTAAGAAAGTTTCAAGTAAATATCAAATGCCATAAAACTCGCCATTGAAACATGTTGTGCTATTAACAAAAGAACGCATTCTTTGGGGTTGAGTGAACCTGCCGGCGCGCCGTGCACGGCTCAAGTTGATAAATGTGTGCAGCTACATATGTGCTTTTTTTCTTGCGCAGTTGTAAGCGTACTATGCTGATGTTCAGGTGAATGAACGCAGTAACCTGCATGCTATTAAGTGCATTGAATGACAGTGCCGATCGACTCCCAGACTTCGCGCTTTACTACCACGGCCCATTCCCTGTTAGCCAGTTCCCTAATGCGGTATTTATCTGCGAGAAACCTATCGAGGCTCATGTAAATTTCCTCTTATGCTACTACGCGGATCCAACAGTGACGCAGCAGGTAAATGCATGCTGCTTCTGCAGTGCGCAGGCATGATGCAGCCGCCGGTAGCTGCATGCAGCAGCTGCGGTAGGCACGGGCAGGCGGAACCTGTTTTGCCTACCATGCGAAAGTCGCTGCTGACATCAGCGCCACCGCATCTTCGTGACGTCGCAGGGTGAAGGAGGTCTATAGCCAAAATCCGTTTGATTTATCAAGGTTAAGAACCGCACTCGAACTCTCACAAAACTGCTCAGTTACACGCAAAGCCTCAAGCGCGCTCTTTTTATCAGAACAGAAAATGGCAACGTCATCAGCATAAGCCAAAATTTAAAATTCACATTGCTATAGCCAGAAGCCACGAATTAATCTGCTTTTGGCGATAGAGTCGAGCCCGTATATATCGAATGATTTGCTATATCGAACACATAGGTTATCCCTTTGAAAATCCCGTGTAAAAGTATGGAAAGTCGCGCTGTATATCGAGCTAAAATTTCGCCAGCCGTTCGATATACAGAACTCCGCGCCGCGGCCCTGCAAGTGGCGCTTCTCCTAACGGCGCTTTTCGATCACTTTCTGCGCGCGAAGGTGGGTCGGCTGCGCCTCCTTGGGTATACCGGGTAGCAGCGCTATAGCGCTGTGAAACCGCGTGACGAGGTGAACGTGGGGTGTGCTCGAGGGTGGCCTTATATAGGTCTCCTGTGCTCATTTTCATGCACGCCACATCGCTCTCATGCCGCGAAGCGAAGACCAGATCCGCATTCTTCAAAATTACAGCGAGGGCTTTTCGTCGTCGTCGAAGGTACGACAAACGCCGATTTCTAAGCACCGCATTTGTGGGGTTGAAATAAGGGGATACGCACGTTTTCCCCGCTTAACCGCGGCTGACCCAGTTCAAAACCACCGCACCCCACCCCGTGATCGCGAGCGCTGCCGAGCGCACGCCGACCATGGCGGGTCCTGCTATGAGGGGAAGCAAAGGAACGACCACTCTGGCTGACACAAACAAGGCATTTGTTGCTGCAACAATTGCTCCAGCTAGCAATAAAATACGCTAAGGAATCGAGGTCGACCGACTCACCAGCAAGGTTACGAGTGAACGTTCGCCACAAGTTCGCGGGAATGACCCAAGGAGGCCTCGCCTCGCTGGCTGAGAGCAAAGCCCCCCCCCCCCCCCCCCCCCCCCCCCCCCCGCAGCAATCCCGCCGTCAGTGGCACTAGTGTCGCTACGCCGCCGACGCTCTCCCTTGTGAGTTAAGGTTACTAGAAACTAGGGTAAACACACCGCGGGGAAGCAAACTGAAGGGGACGAAGCGGGGCAAGTCCCCCACATATTGCAACTGACGAACAAGACCGACCTCTCCGCCCAAGTCCCTACCGTACATCGCCGCGAGAACGCCAAGCCGTCTGGGATCAAGCTGAAGAAATTTCGCGGCGATGTCATCCAGCCATCGAAGAGCTCCTAGGCGGCATCGCTTGTTTTGGTGAAAAAGAAGGACGGCACACTCCGGTACTGCGTCGATTACCGCTGCTTCAACAACACAACGAAGAAGGATGTCTACCCCCTCCCCCGCATCGACCACACCCTGGGCCGGCTCTGCAACACCAAGCACTTCTCTTCGATGAACCTCAAGAGCGGCTACTGGCAAATTAAGTCGACGATAGAGACGGAGAGAAGACCGCATTGATAACTCTGGGTGACCTCTTCGAGTTCAAGGTGATGCCATTTAGACTCAGTTCCGCGCCAGCGACGGTCCATCGTGTAGTGGATACAGTACTGGTATAGTGTGAAGTGTACGATTTGTCTAGTATGCTTAGACGACGTCGTTGTCTTCGACTCAAACTTTGATGGCCACCTAAAAAGGCTTCGAGCAGTGTTGTAAGCAATCAAATCGTCCGAACTTACCTTGAAAGCAGAGAAGTGCCACTTCGGCTATGAAGGCGCTGCTGTTTTTGGGCCACACTGTAAGTAAGGATAGAACACGCCGAAACTCGCAGAAAACAGCTGCTAGCGCACAGTTTCCGCCGACGGCCGACATGACAGCTGTGCGCAGATTTCTCGGACTTTGCGCGTATTACCGACGATTTGTCAAGAATTTTTCGCGCATCGCCGAACCTCTGACCCAAATGACAAGGGCAGGTGCGCCATTTAAATGGGAAGCGCCGCAAGCGGAATCCTTCAAGGAACTTCAGCGTCGTTTACAGCACTGACGAAAACGCCGAGACAAATTCATACCGTGTATGCTAGCCGTTCTCTGTCGAACATCGAGAAGGAATTCCTCGCCATCATTTGGGCTACGTCGGAATTTCGCCCCTACCAGTACGGGCGACCATTCAAGGTGGTCAGCGATCTCCACGCATTGTGCAGGCTTACCAATCTGAAGGACCCTTCCGGCCGCCTCGCTTGATGGAGCCTGCGCCTTCAGGAGTTCGACGTCACCGTCGTCTACAGGTATGGAAGCAAGCACGCTGATGCGGACTGCGCGGCCTGCTCGTGCCCCCCCCCCCCCCCCCCCTGTCACCGGATACGGGCCGGTGTAGTTTCGGCTACTAGGCTTTGTTCCGGTGCAACGCCAGCGGTGGGGATGGGCTTGCCGGGGCCCGTCCTCTGGGGATGCAAAACCCCATGGGAGTGGCAGCGACTCCCAAGCGACTGAGTGGGCCAGTCGCGCACGTGAGGTCCGATGCCTGTGCGGAGGCAGGCCTGGTTTTATAACCAGGTTGGACTCACGGAATTGGGCTCGAAAAGTGCTCGAAAATCAAAAGGCCTCTGCACGCGGGGGCGTGCGTGGCTACCGGCTGGCGCGTCGGTTTCTGGTCACGGAGAGGCCAAGTCCGCGCGGGGGTTTGCAGCAGAAGGGCTCCTTGGGAGCGATGTCCTCGGGGAAGCAGCCAGGGATGGCTGACCGCGGGGCCGTGAGGCTAGAACGCGGGACGCCGAGGTACGGGGGACCTTAGTACGACCGATGCGAAAACCGTCGATGTTGTGGAGTAGCGGTGGAGTAGGCCCGGGTTATCTCACCCTCGGCCAGGTTCTTGGCTTGTGGCCCGGTCAGCCCGGCCCTGAACACTCCCTCCTCAGTAGGTGTGGAGCAAGCTAGGGGAGGAAATAAGCGCAAGGCTGGTTGGTTGAAGCACAGGTGGGTCCTCGGGAGTCTAATTCCATTGGCTGGATCCACCACACATACTTCCGGAGTCTGAAAAACCGCGAAAAACACTTGACGGTTAGTAGCTGGGCAGCGATTCGCAAGTCCGAACCGGACCCTTAAATGTCGTGGAGGAGCCCGAGGCAGCTGCCCCGGGTTAGGATTTCCTGTCTCCGAGTCGGAGCTATTGCGTCGTTGGGTGGTCGGGCATCCCGTGAGTGGAGCCGCACCATTGGTCAACATCGACGCCCTCCCTGTCCTGGCCAGACAGGAGTCGAGTAATGATAAAATGGGGGTCAATGTCTCGCTGTCCCCAGTCCCATCCCATTACCCATAACCCTTCCCTCAGTCCCATTCCCACAACCTACGTCCCACCCCCTCCGCTACGTCCCAGGGGAGATCAGGGGAGTCTCCCTGGGCCCGCTCCCCCGGCTGTTGGTCGCTTTGTAGCATTACTCCCCCCCCCCCTCATTTTTTTTATTTTCCCACCTACGGGTGGTAAAAGCACAACATTGCCTTCGGGCCTTTTCATTTATATCACATTGGGTTAAGCCTGTTATACTTAGTGGCACAGGCAGGCCCTATTGGTTTACATTCATTTTCTGGTTGCCCCACCATACTTTTTGCCTGTCTCGAGGCCCTGTCGACAAGCCGCCGGAAAAGGACGATGAGGACGCCTTTTTGGGACCGATAAGCACCAGCGACTTCGGGCAACATCTACGTTCGGACCTCGACCTATAGCGCCTCGTCCAGTATCTGGAAGGCAAGGCTTCTTCACCCCCCCCCCGCAATATTCATTCGTGGTTTGTCCTCTTTCTGTCTGAAAAATATGGCATCCTCGTATAGAGAACTTCGCTCCCAACAAGATCGCATACCTCTTCGTCGTTCAGAAGGAATTCTACAGACGACGGACCAACAGCTGGGCACCTCGGGTTTAGCCACACCCTTCGCCGCATTCAAGATAAATACTGGCCACGAATGTCTGCTGACGTCGCACGGCGCGTCAAAACATGTCCTGAGTGCCAACCACGAAAGGCGCCACCGATCAGGCCAGCTGGACTATTGAAGCCTATACACCACCGAGCAAGCCTTTTCAAAAGGTTGGAATGGATCTCCTCGACCCTTTCCCAACGTCAACATCGGGTAACAAGCGGATCATCGCGGCGACCGACTACCTGAGCCGCTACGCCGAAGCAAAAGCCCCGGCCGAGTGTTACTGCGGCGGAGGTCGTAAAAAATTTTTTTTCATTTTTTTTGCGCCACGGCGGCCCGGAAGTTCTCATCACGGGTAGGGGAACAGCATTTACATCCGAGCTTACCCAAGAAATTCCGAACTATAGCCACACAAGTCCCTGGCGAACTACCGCATACGATCCGCGGACCATTGGACTTACGAAGCGTCTGAACAAAACTATCGCTGACATGCTCGCCATGTATGTCGATGCCCAACGCAAGTCCTGGGATGCCATCCTCCCCTACGTCGTCTTTGCGTTCAACACCGCTGTGCAGGAGACCACCCAGATGACACTGTTAAGGCTCGTCTACGCCAGGGAGGTAACCACCACGCTCGACGCCATGCTTCCAAACGTCAGCGATGAAGACAACATCGACACCACCGTGTATACCTGCAGCGCGCAGAAGCCCGACGCTACGTGCAATCTACGCCGACGCCACGAGAAATGAAAGCCCGGTGAGCGTGCGTGGGTGTGGACGCTCATTCGCCGCCGCGGAATCGGTGAAAACCTTTGCGCCGCTACTTCGGCCCGCGCAAGATTCTTCGTCGAATCGCTGAACTTGACTACGAGGTTGTCCCAGATGAAGCTACAGCACCTCAGCGGCGCTGTTACGCCCAGGAGTTGGGCATGTTGTGCGCCTGAAGCCTTATTTTGGACGCTTTGTGTTTGCATTGTCAGTGTTTTTTTTTTCTCTTAGTGTTTATTTTTGCACACCTTTCTTTTTGTTGCAAAGCATCGGTCGATGCTTCTCAGACGGGAGTAATACCGCGAACCTTTGTATACTTCTGTTCACGCTGAAAACCGCCGGCACGCGGCTTTATCACTTTGTGACGTGGGATCTGACCAGTTTTATCTAGAATGATAGCAGCCACAGGCAACCTCTTCTACCTTGTTCAAGACTGTTGTTGCTACTTTTGGCTCTTTATCTCGAAGGTTCTTACCCAACCTTTAAGGGGTTCTGAAAGAGGCTCTAATAAAGTTGCAGTATGGCTGGGATGTTAAAGCACGCCTCTTCACGAATACTGTCCAGCAAGAAATCTTCTAATGCGCTTTGTAGAAGCGAGTTATCTGTAGTCAAAATTTGAATTTCAGCGTCTTCGCGCTTTTCCCTCTCCTCTCGTCACTTTTTGCACGGAAGGTCGGCGCTTCTCCGCCGACCCCACCTCCGGAAGCGAAGCTTCCTGGTCCGCCGGAGCTACGTGGCTAATTGGCCGCGGCCTTGTTAGCTGCCTGACGTCTGAAAGAATCTAACCAGTAGCCACCTCTCAACATGTATACGTAGATGCGAGCGACGGAGGAGGGAGCGAGAATGAAAAAGTCGCCGGGAAGGGCTCGCCAACTTTCGCGCGTGATTGTGGGTCCTCTGCTGCGTGCAGAAGTGAATTATTTGGCTCAGGTTTTCGTGACAACGCAATGCAGTGATTAAGCAAGCTGATGTGCTCTCCTCGGAAGCTGTTTCGGAGCCCCTTTAAAGGACTATATAAACGACAAATTTTTGCTTTTGTGTTTTTTTCTTTCAAACGATGCGTTAGACATTGGTATACATGAAACACCCTGCTTCGGTTTTGATTTCATCAACCTAACGATGGCTGTGACTTGTAGTGACTTGGGTGAAATGTAGCAGTTTGTCTCCAGTTACCGCCAGGCCGCACTGTACTTTGAATCTAGTGTATCTATAGTGTACGGTGAGGTGGTGGGAGGGTGAAGTGGCTGCTTTTGTAACGAGTGGTGATTTGGTGGCATGCGAATAGAGCCCGCGAGGTTTCCTGCGTGGGTTTGGGTGTCCGATCTACCGGAGCCCAGAGGGATAGGCCTCGAGCCAGCGCATGAACGCGCTGATTACCGGGTATCGAGGCATGCCCAGGAACCCAGGTGAGGGTTATCTCTTGGGTAAGCGTGTGTCCTGATTCAAGAATGCGCTGGGCGGTTGGTGTGATAATGTTTTGCTGATAGTGACGGCACGCAGCTTTGGAGTCGGTGCATAGTTGCGTTTTGTTGGGATCTTGAGTATGTGCGCCAAGGTGATAGCCGCGCCCTCAGCCTCCGTAGGGTTGTTGGCGTGGAGGATGGCTGCGGCCCGATGGTGTCACCCTCGTAGGCAGTGACATATGTATAGTAGCCTGGTAGGGTGCGTTTTTAGTTTCACCATTGGGGCTCTTCCAGGTCTTCTTCCTGTTTTCTTCCGCAAACGAGAAAACAGGAAGTGGACCTGGAAGAGCCCCAATGGTGAAACTAAAAATGAAATCGACTTCATACTATGCGCTAAACCTGGCATCATTCAGGATGTGGCCGTCCTCGGAAAGGTGCGTTGTAGCGACCACAGAATGGTTAAGGTCTAGAATTAGCTTAGACTTGAAGAGGGAACGGAAGAAGCTAGTGAAGAAGAAGACCATTAACGAGTTAGCCGTAAGAGGGAAAGCACAGGAGTTTAGGATAGCGCTGCAAAACAGATATTCGGCTTTAACTGAGGAAGACGATCTTGATGTTCATACAATGCACGATAATCTGACATCAATAATTACGGAGTGCGCAGTAGGAGTAGGCGGTAGGACAGTTCGACAGGATACCGGGAAGCTATCTCAGGTGACGAAAGATCTGATTAAGAAGCGCCAAAGCACGAGGGCGTCTAACCCTACTAACAGAATAGAACTAACAGAGCTATCAAAGTTAATAAATAAGCGCAAGGTAGCCGACATAAGGAAGTTTAATATGGAGAGAATCGAGCATGCTCTAAAGAACGGAGGTAGCCTAAAAGCAGTGAAGAGGAAACTAGGCATAGGTAAAAACCAGATGTATGCATTAAGAGACAAGCAGGGCAATGTCATTAGCAATATGGATAAGATAGTTAACGTAGCCGAAGAGTTCTACACAGACCTGTACAGTTGCCAATGTAATCAGAGCGTTAATGAGAAAGACAGCAGCGCACAGCAATGCACCATCCTGCCAGTAACGAAAGATGAAGTAAAGAAAGCCTTAGAAGCAATGAAAAGGGGAAAAGCAGCTGGGGAGGATCAGGTAACAGCAGATCTGTTGAAGGATGGAGGGGACATCGTGCTAGAAAAACTAGCCACCCTGTATACGCAATGCCTTATGACCTCGACTGTACCAGAAGCTTGAAAGAATGCAAACATTCTCTTAATTCATAAGGGAGACGCCAAGGACTTGAAAAATTACAGGCCGATCAGCTTACTATCCGTTGCCTACAAAATATTTACTAAGGCAATCGCTAATAGAGTCAAGGCAACGTTAGACTTTAATCAACGAAATGATCAGACAGGCTTTCGTAAAGGATATTCCACAATAGATCATATTCGCACTATTAACCAGGTGATAGAGAAATGCGCAGAATATAACCAACCTCTATATATAGCTTTCATTGATTACGAGAAAGCATTCGACTGAGTGGAAACATCAGCAGTCATGCAGGCATTGCGTAATTAGGGGGTAGAAGAGCCTTATGTCAAAATACTGGAAGATATGTATAGCAACTGCACAGCTATTATAGTCCTCCATAAAGTCAGCAATAAAATTCCAATAAGGAAGGGCGTCAGGCAAGGAGACACGATCTCGCCAATGCTGTTCACCACATGTTTACAGGAGGTATTCCGAGGCCTGAATTGGGAACAGTTGGGAATAAGAATAAATGGAGAATACCTAAATAATCTGCGATTCGCTGATGACATTGCCTTGCTGAGTCACTCAGGAGGTGAACTGCAAATCATGATCAATGAGTTAGACAGGCAGAGCAGATCGATGGGTCTAAAAATTAACATGCAGAAAACCAAGGTAATGTTCAACAGCCTAGCAAGGGAACAACAGTTCACAGTTGGCAGGGAGAGCCTAGAAATTGTCCCGGAATACGTCTACTTAGGGCAGGTAGTGACAGCTGGTCCGGATCATGAGAGGGAGATAACTAGAAGGATAATAATGGGGTGGAGCGCATATGGAAAATTCTCGCAGATCATGAGTGGCAGTTTACCAATTTCCCTCAAGAGGAAAGTGTACAACAGCTGTATTTTACCGGTACTCACCTACGGGGCAGAAACGTGGAGGCTAACGAAAAGAGTTCAGCTTAAGTTAAGGACAACGCAGCGAGCTATGGAAAAAAAAAATGATAGGTGTAACGTTAAGAGACCGGAAGCGGGCAGAGTGAGTGAGGGAAGAAACACGGATTAATGACATCCTAGTCGAAATCAAGAGAAAGAAATGGGCTTGGGCAGGGCATGTAATGCGAAGGCAGGATAACCGCTGCTCCTTAAGGGTAACGGAGTGGATTCCAAGAGAAAGTAAGCGTAGCAGGGGGCGGCAGAAGGTTAGGTGGGCGGATGAGATTAAGAAGTTTGCAGGCAAAGGGTGGATGCAGCTGGCAAAGTACAGGGTTAATTGGAGAGACATAGGAGAGGTCTTTGCCCTGCAGTGGGTGTAGTAAGGTTGCTGCTGCTGCTGCTGCTGCTGCTGCTGCTGATGATGATGATGAGGGTACGTTGAGCCGCGTCCACATGGAGGATGTCGGGTCTGCCTCTGTACTGTTTGGTGTAATATTCAGCTCGGACCTGGCGTCTGCCTCTTGTAGCTTGGGGTTCATATTTATGGGTAGAGGTCTGATGCGGAGTTGGCCCTGGATGTCACGTGGGATGATTTGATAGTTGGGGGCAGGTTAGCATGTGGTGGAGGCCGGATGAATATGCCGTAGGAGGTGTTGGCCGCTTTCTGTGTGGGTTAGTCGAACTACCTGGCTGCTTCGTTGGGCTTCGAGTAGTTCTGAAATCGTACTGTAACTGCCCGTCGCGAGTGACTTGTGCCAAAGCGACTTGTGCCAGTCGTGTACTATGGGACCTCCATCTGTACTGATTTTATTGTATTCGTTATTACTGTGATTACTGTGATTGTGGTAAGCGGAGCATATTAAAAAGGTTTCCCTTTCCGACAGGCCGTAGTTGCGTGTGGCCACTATGCGGATAAGGCCCGCGATTTGTTTGGTTTCCTTGTCTAGGAATTTTACGGTGATGGTTGCATCCAAAGTGTCCTGTGCATAAAGTCCAGCCTTTAGTCTGTTGACCAGTGGTATGCGGTCGTACGTTCCGAGGTGTACGCGTCGATACCGGGGAAGTGGCCTGGTTATGAGCAGTTCCGATTTGAGCGGGGAGCTAGCACTTAAGGCCCATATTGGTCAGGTTAGAGGTGATATCAACTGCCAAATGTAAGGTGTCTAGCGCTTCCCCTATGGAGCCTTCAGTCGTCCATAAGATGATGTCGTCGGCGTATATTGCCGCGTGGAGGTCAGGTATGTTGGTCGCTTCCCTAGTGTTATACATATATAAGCAGTAATAAGGAAAGGCGCAGTAGCAGCCATACAGAGGGTGGACACCTGAACACTGCCGAGAAGGGATTAAGGAATGGGTGAGAGCCATTATTACAATACTCGGTAATGCGTTATTACAGTGCACCTTTAAGATAAGCCGCCGCGGTGGCTCAGTGGTTATGGCGCTCGGCTGCTGACCCGAAAGACACCGGTTCGATCCCGGCCGCGGCGGTCGAATTTCGATGGAGGCGAAATTCTAGAGGCCCGTGTACTGTGCGATGTCAGTGCGCGATAAAGAACTCCAGGTGGTCGAAATTTCCGGAGCCCTTCACTACGGCGTCCCTCATAGCCTGAGTTGCTTTCGGACGTCAATCCCCAATAAACCTAAACCTTTAAAATAACTCACCTGACGATTACGATAATCATAAACGCGCAGTCCTCACATAAGCGCAGCACCGCCAAGATCCAGGTGCGAAACCCGATTTAATACTTAGATTAGCTTACAAATACATAACAAAAACTGTAGGGAACACTTAAGCTCCGCCTTAAGAGCATGACGCGATACCGTTAACGGGTTAATGCCCATATATGCGGAATTGGTCACTCTCTACATTAATATATATACCCCCTGGGAGCCCTCACTCCTGGTGCAGTGGTGGAGCGGTTAAGCGATAAGCCACTGTCATGCGATGGCAGGAAGCTTGCGAGAACCAGGTTTCTCTTCGCGAGCAACCTAGCACAACCAGTTATTAATTTAACTGCCACCTGCAGGCACGTCTTCAGGGGGGGGGGGGGGCGATACCGAGCTCAGTCCCTCCCCCAGAGTGGAAGCGTGGGCAAGTTGGTTGGATTATTGTAATCGCAAGCGACAATAGCAAGGTGGGCTGTGCAAAGGTGGGCTGTGCACCAAGAAGAGATTCGTTCCGTGTACTAGCGATGTTGTATACAGGATTTCGCTGACTTGTGGCGAACACTACACGGGACAGACTGGCAGATGCCTCAATGAGACTGCACGGAAAGAAAGGAGGAAAAGGAAAAAAACATGTCAGGCCGTTCGCTTGTTTCTTTCATGTGTTTCTTTCTTTATTTGAGATCGTTTGCCACATTTCAGCCGTGGCACACCCTCAATAAACAATCAGTTGCAAGTTTAGCGCTGTGTGCGCGTGCTCGTCTTGTCCTCGTGCTTTTGCGCTGCGTCGGTAATCTCTGAAAAGTTTGTCTTTGAGTATGCACCGCCAGTCTCTTCTCCCTCCCCCCCGGCACAAAAAATTGCCTTGGGCCCCTCCAGAAAAAAAAAAAAATTCTGGCTACGTGCCCAGCCACCTGCCACGGTAGGCAGTTTGCACACAGTCTGGTGGGCAGGTTATGACGAAGTCTGAAGGTCACGTGATCTAGGTGGCCCACCTGCCCCTAGGATGCTCCTATGGAGCGCTATCGCGGTAAAACTTCATTCAATTGCAGAAATCCCCCATAACAACTATGCTGTAATAACGCATCGCCAAGTATAGCAATGTGCTGCGATTTTATTTCCCCGATTGCACAGCGAGAACTGGATGGCTGACAAGTTCTTTGATCACGCAATTTTCATTTAATACGACGCAAGTAGTGATTTCCCTGGTGTCAACGGTACTGATGCGCGCTTACACGACTGTAGGCAGTAGATGCTACACCACATGGCAGACCGCGCCAGACAGCGCGCTGACTAGACATGATGAGACATGTCACCAACACTAACTGACGAGGACTACCAACGAGACGAACGCTGGATATCAGCTAGCGTTTACTGCGAAAGCGAAATCCCTTCCACACACCTGGCGGCGGTAAAACATCGATACAGTTCAGTTGAAGTCCAGCGTTCGTGGTGTCTAACTCGGCTTTAGTCTTCGCTGTTAGCGCTGGTACCATGTCTCATCGTTGTTCAGACCAACCAACAAGCACAGCTGTCTGCACTAGTGGCGTACAGGTTCCTTTCGGACCATCTTTCAATGAAACAGGCTAGTGAGGCAAGCGATGGCCGCCGTCCCCACCGAAGCGAAACCAAAAGAGCGTCGGCACCGTATCCATCGCTCGGTTCGGCAGCGACGTGTCCCGTTCACCGAGGTAAACACTTGAGGCAACCGGGACCCGGCGCGTCGTCCCCGGCGGCAGCAGAGCGGTTGGGTTGCCCAACGCATTGCGTCGTCGCGGCGCCGCTGACCTCGGCGCAGGGGGCGACCCCCTCGTTCCCAGCTACTCGCGGCGCGCCGCTGTCTCCCGGGCGAAACTCGTCAGTCCACTTATTTCCGGCTACGCCGGACAGGATTAGTGATGTGCACTCTCCTCCCCGCTTGCGCAATCCCGGCGGGCGCAGCGGCAGCGCCGATGACGCGCTCAATGCGCCACCTGAATAGCGGCTCCTTGCGCAACATTTAAAGGGCGCGCGGGGACCTGGCAAACCCCTTCGCCGAGCTTCCTTATGGACCCAGTTCGGGTGTGTCCGTCGCTTTCACACGGGCGACACGGCGCTCGCTGGCCAGCGCCCCTTCCCGTTACGCCTTTCTTTCTCTACCCCGGCCCATAGAAAGTTTTATTGGGGGGTATCAGTAACATAATATCGGCGCTCCCCAAACTGCGATGCTAATTTCGAGGAGATCATTTTGGATCGGCCTCTTTCATCATGTCCTCTTTTCCCATCCCGGCACCGCCGTCCTTTTGCCAGCTCTTCCTTTGATGCTTCCTGCCGCTTGAATGGCGACCGACCCAGCGCCCATTAAGAAGGTGAAAGCATGCCAGCCGGTGCAATGACCTTCGTGACCTACAATGGAGATGGTAATTACGGCGAAACTTTTACTGGCCTTTAAAGGCGCCGCACCTGGTTCCGGCACAGTTAGGCCACGTTCACATCGCCGTCGTAACTTCCCTGCTAAGCGACGCCCGAGTGCGTTTCGGTTAACGGGGTCCCGCAAACCGCCGGGCCACTGGCTACAATGCGTCCGTTTACGACCGTAGGCTGAGCACACAAGACTTTGCCTGCGCTGTCAAGTTGAACCAGCTGTGTCACACGGGCCGCCGTGGTTCCTCGCGTAGCCCTACAGCCTGCGACACCAGGATAAACTGAAAACAAAAGGTAAAAAAACTGACAAAACCACGGGTATTCATGAAAAGCTGTTTAATTGTAAGCTGCAGGTAACTGCGAAAAAAAAAATACAATCCAGCAGCCGTACCACATCACACCGCGCATCACATAATACTCTTCGCAACATCAAGAAACATAGGTAGTGCACGGCAAACGCATATAGTATCTGTACAAGTATACTAAAAAATAGAACACGTCAAAAAAAAAAAAGAGGCCCCGGCGTGTGTTGGATGCATAAAGAAAAGAACACACTGCAGGCGCAAACACCAAACACAAGAGCCTATGTACAGTATAGGAATATATGTATATACAATGATATTTCACGCTTTCAAAACTCGGGGTCAAAATAAAATGAACACCAGTGATATAAAAATGACAGTGTACTTATCTGTATACAGGCTGTTTCAAGATATATGGAAGCAAACGCCTTGTTCCTTGAAAGGAAAAGGAGTAAAAACGCGAGGACGTTTGACTTCAAAAAAAGAGAGCAAAATTAAGAACGTGCACGATTTAAGAACTAAGTTCGCAGACCTCTTCGTTACAAATTGACGGAGAGGCCTGACAGCTATCTTGAAACACTCTGTATAAACGAACGCGCCCAGCGTGTGAGATCGCCAAAGGGGAACACTCTCGGAGTAGTTATTCAATTGCACTGTATACTTCGTCACCACTGGGTTCAGCAGTGTGGGTCGCATTGCGCGATCACCTGCGAACATTTTATGCTCTCGAAAAAGGTGCCGCTAAGTCACTTTACACAAAATGAATATGCCCAATCCGTCCAACTCTGCGGTTTGCATCCGTGGCTCGAAACTAAACGAATAATTGCGGTTTGCAATGACTCGCACAGCTCATTACCGGAACATGCCAAGCACCACAGTTTATTGCTAAAGTTGGTGTCACTTAGCAACGTACAGAAATATCACAGCTACCTGGTTGCCAAGAGGGCGGAACCCAAACACACTAGAGAAAAAATGATTAAAAGAATTCGTACGATGAGCTTCACGTTCTTGTAAAAGTTTGTAACGGTAAAGTGGAATCTCTCTTTTAATAAAATGAGCGGTGCATCTGCTAGGCTGAATACTATAAGTCTGCGCCTTAGTACACTTCTGAAAACTAGCCTCGTTTAACAATAGCTTAAATGGCTAAACCAATCTGTACAACTACTGTTCCGGTGCACGTGATCGGCGTGCAGATAAATGTCAGTGCGTCCGCGCGTTTTCTTAGAGCACATGAGGAGCATTTGTTCCCCTGTACTGCTGCCTCCTCACTCTTGTCTTGTTCGAGATCTACGCGCGGGAGCTCTCCTCAGAGGCAGAACTGCTGGACATAATAAGCATAATAATAAAATGGTACAAAACTCCTTCTTTCTCAGAAGTCGCCTTTCAACGTTCCGATGCCCACTGCGTGCGGTTCGGCCAACTCGCATGAACCCTCGATGCACGCATCGACTGCAGAGGTTGAGGCTTGCTTTGAGACCACACCGACTTGTATAGGAAAAAAGCTTGACACAGGCTGCATTATACAAAATAGTGCACCTAGCTTTGCACTGGGAACCGTTGGCACACTGCAATGGTCTGGCTCAACCTGCATCGAGCCTTGCACTTGCATAGGAAAAATTATGGCCATTTTTCATTGAAAGGGTAAGCTTGCGTGCTTGCGGGCCGACAGCCGAGCTATAGAGAGATGCGGCCACCGGTGGTCTATGGAATACTGAAGGTACGCGTCCCCATTCTTGGAAGTTAATTAAATGAATGTGTTCCTCCGGGCAACCTTCCACCATCGTTCACATTAAACCTTTGCACTTGCTCTCTAAATGCATAAAAAGTTATGGCCGCAAAAATGCTTTTGTTTCGTCACTTTTATACTATTTAAGTCGTTCACGTTCATTACGTTGAGGCAGCCCTCAAAGAATGGAAAATGCGCCCCAGCCCGCACCACTGCTGTACAACGGGCTAAGCCGTTCACAGTAAGAATGCAGTGAGCACGGGTTGCATCATAAAAAGAAAAACAGAGAGACGGCCCTTTACTCGCGTGGCTTCGTAAATATACGCATGAGATCGAGCCACGCTAGGCAAGTGCGTATGTACATGTCATCAATCTGCGTTAGTAAAGATATAATGCTAATGCTTTCGTACAAGATGCGCTTTGGCAGTGCTACAAGATATGGGCAGATGAGTGCTTGGCTCCACTCTGCAGTCAAACCGTTCGCCTTTTGACAATCACGAAAAGTTCGTCCGAAAAAGTTTTGTGGCGTTCATCCGATGCGCCGCAGGTGACAAGAATCGGGAGGGAAATGAACGTGAGGAGTATTATCTTCTTGCCAGCACTCGGCACGAATTCCGTGCTCTCGTTATAGCTCTTGCAAATTTGCCTTTTTCTTTGGTGCTCGCTAATGCTTCATTGAACAGAATGCCAACTTTCGAGATCGTTTTCAAGGCGCAAAACATGCACGACCCCTATCCAGCCCCACTGGAAAAGGTTCATCTGGCCAAGTAGTCGACGACAGCCGTGAACACCCTATTCAAGGTGTGCCTCGCGAAGTGGATTCCTCGGCGAACGCTGTCAGGTCGAACGAACCGCGCGACGCTTGCGACGAGCCAGTCGGAGGCGCGGACCACGGCCCATCTCGTCCTTAGTCGCTGCCTCTGCGCAGACGGATGAGGACGCCATCAGCGCATGGCCAGCTCTGCAACAACTTCACAGACCTGCTAGCGAATGGCACTAACCGATCTGACCAACCGTTCCAGTAATACCTCCCTGAGGTTAACTTAATGACACCACCCCTGCACCCGTTAAAGAAGTCGAGGTCAGATAACATTTTACACAGGTATAACTGCCTGCCCAGCATAACGCCCTGTTGACATAAGATACGCTTATGCAAACTCCTGAATGACTGTGCGGCAACACAGCGCCTACCCCACTTCGTTTCTCCAACGAAAGCAGGTGGGACAGCCGATTTATATCGCTCCAGTGTCACATTCACCTTCCAGCTGCAAGCTAGGTTCGCACAGCCTGCTGCATGGAGAAGACGCGTGCTGTAGCTATCAAAATTCCTCAAGCATACCACTCGGAGCAGGAAGAGCTCTAATTGCGAACAAGCACATCCGTCTCCAGGCGAACCTATCACGGATGCGAGCTCTGCAGTCGCGCGCACCCCTCGCCGAAAGTGTGTGGAAAAGGTTGCACGACCTGGGCAGCCATTTCCGTGTTTCCGCCATGCCCATTACTTGAAAACAATGACCAGTGTCGGGGGGGGGGGGGGGGGGGGGGGGGCATTTTAAATTTGTTTGGTGCATAGCAGCTAGGAAGAAATAAATCTCGGCACGCCTCGCTAGCGCGTTAGCCCACTCAACGTGCGCGTGTGTCGACTCTAATGCTAGCAGGTCAGTCGTCAAGAATACAACGCGCTTTGTATTAAGTGCCGCAGCACGGCAGGTCGCAGCCACTCGCTGTGGGAAAGCCGGACCGGTGCCCTCACCTGGGCGGTCGGCCCCCGGCACGTCTCGAAGGCGTCGGCCATCTTCCGCAGGTCCTTGCCAGTTTTAGACCAGGAGCGGTCCCGGTGCGTCAGAGCCGTGCTGTCGGCGAAAAAGAAAAGGCCACCGGTGACTCAGAGTCGTGGGGAACGCATCGTGCGGCGGACAGCGAGCCAGCTAAACTACGCCGAGAGCGCGAATTCGCTCGTTTCGCGCAAATGATTAATCGTCTCAGGTTCCCGCGAGACCCCGTGCAGATATTGGGACGCGCAGACGGCGAGCAGAAGCGTAGCAGCAACGTGCGAGCGCATTAGGCATGTCACGTTCTGTTGGCATGACCCTGTCGTGGGCTAAACTTCATTGGCGGAATGAGATCTCATGCCGGCGCTGAATGGGTGAGCCCATTTGTGGCTAACAATCAGAACAGTGGAAATTCAGACGCATACAGTTGCAATAACAAGTGCACGGTAAAGGAAACGAAACTGTTTCGTTACGCACCCAAGTTCAACCTGCAGACGGAAACTGTACAAGTCGGCTACCTGTCACGCTTAAATTCTGGATACGAAATGTGCGCGCGGCACGCATACGGGCAAATTCTTGCGCGCCAATCGCTCACGCGGGAATTTTATGAGATGTAATCGAAAAGCAAGCGACGTCATGAAATCGACAGGACACCTGCCAACAAGATATGACGACGTAATCTCAGTCGGGTGCCGACAAAATCATCAGTAAGCTCAAGCTTTTATTAGCGTTCACTCCAGTATTTCGGCATAGTTTCGTTAGCACTATATATGTGCTGCAGCGGTCGCCGAGCGGTTTGAGCATCCGCCTCGCAAGCGGGAGGTGCGGTTTTCGACGTGACACCGGGTGGACAATAGGTATAGTACAAGCTTTCCTTAGCTGGCCTGATGCTCGGCTCACCTGGAGTCAAATGCTTAGGAAATGGGTCTTTGACCCCGCCTTGTATAGATGAAACACCGTGTGCCACGGCGGTCTATGGCCACAGATGGCCTTGCGCCATAAAAATCCATCATCATCACCATAGCATAGTTACCTGCCCTTTCCTGAAACAGCTGCTTCATACTGAGCGAATCTTCGGGCCACGAACACGAAATATCGTACACAGAAGCAATAAAAGCAAGTGAGTTTAACGCAAGAAAGGCAGCCAATAGCCGCCACTCGCGGGAACGCAGCGAAGTTCAGCACACAATTAGAGGTCCTGGAACAATGTTCTCCGCAGCCGCTTTATCATGGTCAGAATGAACCATACAGGCGTTAGTTATCCGCTCTCTCTTAGTGGATGAGGGATGTGCACAGCGCGCGCTATTACATTCAAGCAGTTGTTAGAAAACCAATGTTGGGGCAGCAAAATTTCATTTAGATGATTTTAAAGAGGATCTAAACAAACGCGCAAGAAGTGTAGTATCACTGCAATACACAAACGCGACCAGGAAGTCCATCTGTTACATGCGCACAATACTGCCTCGACGCTTCCAGGTGCTCATAAAACTCGCATTTTTCCTCGAAAAGCCGCGCCGCCGCATTTGGCTTCGCTCGCACTCGCAGACAAATAGTGTCGACACTTGGAGCAGCCTCCCAAATCGGGTATGGTGCAGACGGGCGCGCTTTTATAGGCGCGCGAGGGCAGAAAAGCACTCTTAGCGATGCTACTAAGCGCCGAAACGCAGTTTGCCACACGATGACTAGAGTTGAGCGGGCGGTAATGCAGCAGCGAGTCGCAAAGTGTTATACCGTGCGCCTCTTCCTTTCTTGGCAAGTCATCATCGGCGGTGGAGGCGATCGCCCCGCGCCAAGCGGCAGAATAAACACGCGTCGTCCGCGAGAGTCGGCAGCAGCGAAGGGCGCGCGCGCCATTAGCGGCCGTAAAGCGGCAGCGGCGGCGGCGACGACCTGATAGTTGTTGCCCCCGCATCGAAGAAGCGGCCGTCCATTACGCAACGCGTTTCCTCGAGAAGCGCCGCCGGGCCTCTCGCGGTGGAGCCCCCGTGAACCGAAAGGGGAGGTCTGCGGGCCGCGTAATCGCCGCAGTCACCTCTCGGCGGCGCCGTGTCACTGGCCGTCCGTTGGGCCCCCGCACAGCGCCCCCCTCGACCACATCGCCAGGGGGGTGGCGCCCGGCGCGCACACAATGCAAGGTGCATCGACACCACCACACGCAGTAGCAGCCCGGCGGGGTCGCGATAACGGTGGCGGCGTGTGCCCGCTCGACTGGCGCCCCTCGGCCACGGGCTCGCCGCCGCCACGCGTGGACCGATCCAACAGGTTCCCCCATCGCACCTGGCCAAGACCCGCCACTCGCCGTCGCGCGGCCGGGGCAAACGCGCTTCATGCGCGGCGTTTCCTTACCGCGCGTGCAAATTGCTCTGAGTGGGGGTTGCATAACCTGGCCTCACGACACGTCAATCTAGTGCTAGTATACTTGGACCACGACACGTCAATCTAGTGCTAGTATACTTGGACAACTTCCTATCACACACGATTTCATCCTGGATTTGTTTTTCCATCCTTAAGTGGAGCGGAAGGGAGGGGAGTCATGTCCGCGCAGGTTCACTGGATTAGCCTCCGTCTTTCTTTTTGTATTGAAAAAAAAACTTATCCTTACCAAGCCCAATTCTGATCGTAACCTTTGAGAGGGGTCGTATTCAGTCATCACTGCACGGCAGTGGACCGAAAACGAAAATGTCCGTTCTTTTTCAAGCATATGCGTTTTGTGCTTTAAACTTCTTGTTTAAAACCGGGTTTAATTTCAAGCGCCGTTCGTGCAACGTGGCCACGGCAGACTTACGGAGGCCATTATCTGAAAAGCTGCCCCGCGGCCGTCACCTGCGCTGGCTGACCACTGCTAATTTCTAGATGGCGGGCTCCGAGTCCGAATTCGGATTAAGACTGATGCATTTCGCGATTCCGGAAGACAGGCAGTCTGAAGCTCGGCATCTAAAAATGCGACCGTAGGCGGTGGTCTTTAAAGAAACCGCGAGCCAACTATGTACGTTCTAGGACAAATGGTATGAAAATTAAACTACACCTGCGAACGTCTGGGTTTAATAGAGATTTTTAGAATAGGCGGACCTTATCGGCTATGGGCATAGGAGAATAGAGGGGCTTTAGTTTAGTGCGCGAGCGCAGGACGAAAACCCGAGGGGCGTTATTGTTAATTTCTGGGGCGTTCTCCTGAATGACCCCATCCACGATCGTATCTGCTCCCAATGACCGACGCTGTGACATCGCTTTCCACTTTCCTTCTTGCTCGTTTCAAGGCGTTCCTGTCCTGCTGCAGGACATATTGCGCGCGAAGGAGAGGGTGCAAGGCGGGGGGGGGGGGGGGCACAATAACTGCTTCGCTGAATGTGGACACTCTAACTGCGCCGCGAGGAAAGGGATGAAGGTGGTGCAAGGAGGAAAATAAAGTTAGAATCGCCGCAGTGGAGAGCTCCGGATTAATTTTGGCCACCTGCAGTTCTTGAAGGTGCACTGACAGCGCACATCCCGTGGTTGTTTTTGCATTTCGCCTGCATCGCAACTTAGTAAACTTTACCAAACTGGAAACAGCAGTACGATCCTTGAATATAACCTTATTCTGACATTGTACTCATTCACTGCGCATGCAGAGCGGTTAATTCGGCCGGTACCAAACCCAGCCCCCTTTGCCGCAGACTGGCACGATAAAAAAGGCGAAGCACATTCAAAGGTTCAGAACACGCTCCTCAGCCGCACGCGAGAAGTTTCCACGCACGTCCTCATCTCCTCGACAGCGCTTTTGGCGGCGTTCGACCAGAAGCTTTCGAGGGATCAAAAATGTTCTTGCCGCACAATAGCTCCCCTCAAAACTTCCGTGACTGTCCGCAACAGCTCTCAGATACGTCCATCCGTTCTTCCAGAGGCACTTGAAAAACACGCCTTTGCAGCCCCCTCTTTACTGTTCGCACTCATTCGATACTCCCCGGCGCATTTGCGCAGTAAGCATCCCATGGCAGGCGATCTTCAGCGCACCCGTCGAAAACGGCTCGGGAAGGAAAGGCAAGGTGCGGAAAAGTTTGTGCCAGGCGTACGTGCATCCAAAGTTCCCTAATCAAGACGTATTGAGCCCCCGCAATTGGCGGCCCAGAAAAAAAGTACGAATAGAGGCCTGCGTATCGCCCGCTAGCGTAAACGAACGAGTGAAGCTCTTCCACTGGTTACGAACAGATTTACGAAGCTTTCCGAAACTTTTGCACCAGCGTACGCTGGTATCAAAATGGAATGAGTATCAAAAGTGCTGCAAAAATATGTGAGCTTAACGATCATCCATAAACTGGTTACTTAAGACAAGTGAGGAGAGAATCGCTTATCTTAGCAGCACAGTTCCCCTTCTCACAAACGCCACTCCGTTCAGCCCTGTAAACATCTATACATCACGCCCATCATCACGAACAAACAGATTATGACCACTGTGGGACAAAGGCCTCTCACGATGCCCTCCAGGTCCCTGTCCTGGGCTAGCCCGGGCCACCCTACTTCCCAGCATATTTCCTAATCTCACCTTTCCATCTTTAATTTCTATAGCGTTACATCCGAAAAATAAGCGTGCAAGGTTCACCTACTTAAGCAAAACACACATAAGATTTTCTAAGCACGGAAGCTTTCCGCACTGATTGGCAGCAAGAACCCAAAAAATCACTGCACAGGCATCCGCTAAGTCCTGTCAGGTTTGGTATATACACGCGGACACCCTTGACTCTCCAAAAGACTCATGACGTGGATGTTTAAACGGCAAATATAACGACAGCCAGCACTTTCCTACAAGGTAACTATAGTCGAATACAACTCAAGGACGAAGCGGAAGTTGCCCCTCAAAGGAACTTCATCCAGCCAATAGCGTCGACCGATTTTCATGACACAGCGGTTAATCCAATTCAGCCGTGGTAAATCCCCCTTCTTCTGCCTTCCTGTGCATTGTCAGACTAGCAGGTCCAAGGGGATTAACCACGACATCATGAGCATCGGTCGGCGCCATTGGCTGGAGGGTCTCCTTTGAGGGGCATCTGCCACTTCGTTTTTGAGTTGTATCTGACTATAGAGTCAAGTGCAAAGAGGAAAAACCAGTAGCGAAGCATGAATACCTGTTGTAAAAACGAGCGAAGGGGAAAAATTAATGGTGTAGAGAAGAAAAACAAGAATAGCAACGCCTGATTAGTTTAACTAGCACAGTTACTCAGAATGTACAACACACACTCTCTCACACACACACACTCTCGAACACACACACGCGCGCGCGCGCGGTTTTTTTGTTATGCAGAACATGTAAGATACCACGCATGCACTACCGTCCACAATCCCGAGGGCAAAAACGCGCATGCTGTAGTATAAGCGGCATGCTGGGCTCATTGTCTACCCGCGCGGAAAACAGTCGCGTAGAAAGAAGGCCTCACGTCTTCTTTAAAAGTTCCTCCAGGACTCGGATTTGGACTCCATATAGTGAGGGCAGGAGTTGACTATTGACAGCTATAGGTGATTGTGTTTAGAGCCATGCAGATCAGTCAGTGGTCAGGTACATGCCTGCTTCGCGGACCATATTCAGCATTCAAGTGTCGCCACGGTGGAGCAACTGCCGGCAGATCTAATCCGCAACGCTATAACCCCACCAGCAGCTCAAACAACCTCAACACACGAAATACAGAATTACGCGCCCACGTGTACACGACGTGACGACGTTTCGACAGAGCGAGGGGTGTCATAGGCTGTTGTCGCGGACACAGTCGTACCCGTTCTGTGTACGCAGTGCTCAGCAAATAGACCTCCAGAGTAATCGCCCATCTGACTGTACACCTGTCAACCGAACGTCACTGCCTTTTCATTTTGTATACTTCTTTCATTCTCTACCTCGCTCTCCAACGCGCGAATGTTTTAATCTGTTTCACTAATCTCTTTCCCTCCGATGCAAATGAGCTCTTTACGCAAGGCAACCAGCCGTTGAGTAGTGCTACCCGGCTCACGCAACCAGCCATTTATGTAATGTTTTTGGCTGTCCACAACGAAGATCCTCATCTGCCGGCGGAGACAAGCCGAAAACAAACTATCGTCGGGAGCTGCTGATCAGATGTGGTCGTGCTAACGACGTGCAGAACATCACGACAGCTGCTTATGAGCGGCGAAAATCACTGCACGCACCGTCGTCCAAGTGACGACCGAGCTTACTTTGGTGCCCGCAGTAGCAGATTAGCATCATCCAGTATTAAACGGGCGACATGGAGCACTAGAGAACCACGTATCGTCCCAAACTGTCAGCGAAGCGTCATAGAATATTCAGCTGGGGGTACTGATTTCTTATTCGTTTGCGACAAGACACCAGGGGACTGTTGCTAGGCGAATGACAAGATATCATCAGTCTCTAGTTCGCTGCCACCCGATGCAGCCGCATTGTGCCGCCAAACCCTCGATGCATGAGACTCGCAACAAAAGAAAATACGCTCACGTGTAACGCGAGCAATAGTCGCGCTTCCTCCCACAGAGATCACAGAATACTCGATCGCAGCTCTCTGAGGAGAAAGTGAGCGCATTTAACGATGTCGCAGCGAGAATATCAAAAAGCAGGATCGAGCGCGTTCGTGCTATATTACGCCGCTTCAACTTGGACGCCTGTCACCACTAATAAAGATAGATTATGACGGCTTCAAACCATACGGACTCTGTGACGTTGATACTGGTGTGTTCTTACATCGCGTTACCTGAAAACTAACGCTCGCATGTTGTTGACCAAGGGCAGCAATGTTGCGACAGGTGTTTGCATAAGTGGAATATATTGTCACTGCACTGCTCTAGACAGTACACCACACGCTTCAATTATGCAGCGTTGAAACACAAGCGATGTCAGCCTTCCGCTTCCTCGTTACTTCACGATCGTAGTTAGCGATTGGTGCAACATCCAACAGGTAGTACTGTAACCGCTAAGTTCTCTGAACAGATCGTGGTGTACGAGCTTCAGTTAGCGCATCAAGACGCACTGACAGTCCGTGCAATGAACACTGAAAAATGAGTGGAGCAATGCTAGCCGCAGTGCATGCATGACGCGGCCACCAGTGCAGGCTAAAACGTAATGACAGCGCAGTGGCAAGCATGGCAACAGCGCCCGACGGCCAGGCACAGAGCATGCATTGCACCTGCAACCGCAAAGAGTGCGCAGTGCAAGCGGCGACGTTGCAAACGGCCCACACGTGCCCGAAAGCGTGCGCCCAGGACGCTGGCGCATTTGCGATGCGCACGCAAGCCTCCGCGTCAGCAACCTCCCGGGCGCCGGCCCGGATAATTGGACGCCGCGGCGCAGCAGCAGCAGCCGCTCAAGGAAGAAGTCGCCCGGGGGCGCGCGCAAGGGCGGGGGCCTCACCTGGCGAAGGAGCAGGGCTCGCGGCGGCACATGGCAACAGCGGCGGCGGGCTGGGCGCGCTCCGGCAGTGGCGCTCGTGGGCCGGCGTCGAACTCGGGCCCGCGGCTTCAGGCGACTTGACTGCTGCGGCTGCTCGAGTCCGCTAGCGCCGTGCTCTCGCAGCTCCCCTGTCGACAGATGACACCATTGTGTTGCATCACAAAGCGAGAGCGAGCGCACGACTGCGGCGAGAGAGCGCGCCCTCTCCACGCGCTTCCTCCTCCTCATCCAGACACGTGCGCGCGAGGAGGGCGAGCGGGACTTTCTTCCCCCGCGGGCGTCGTCGCGCGCTTTGGGCGATGATGCGCACGCTGCGCGCGCTATCTCGGCGGCGGCGAGGGGTCGCCGCGGCGGCGAAGCGCTGCTCTTTGGCTCCTCCTAATCCCACCCACCGAAGGAAGAGGCTTGGGGTGCCACTTTTGGGGAACCCCGGCCTGCTGTTTGGAAAGTGGCCTTCGAATGCGCCCTTCTGCAGCCGGCCACTGGCTCGCTTGGGTCGCTGCGTACACGTTAAACATTTTGCGCTAATTGATGCGGCTGGTGTGGGCCCGAGCGAGAAAAATGGTTTCTTTCGATTCCGCGCGCGCGTGCAAAACGAAAAGACAGACGCGCGCACGTATAAACAGACGGAGAAAAGGGAAAACAGAGCGGACGGGGCACTTATCCGGCGGAAGATCAATCTCTGTCAGGAGGGGGCGCATCCCGCGAGCCCGGCCGCTTGGCCCGCTCTGCGTCCAGCACATTTCTATAAAGCACCAGGCCATGCGCCCTGGTCGCGCGCGCCTGCTGAACGGATAGTCGGGGCGGCGACACCAGCTTGAAAGGAGACGTCGCCGCGGATTTCCATACATCCCTCGCCTCCGCTGCGTATGCGTGTATACGAGCCAGCGATGCATAAATTTATGCGCTGCGCTGTGGGCTTGAAGGATCGATTGCGACCACGTATTTGCACTTCTAAAATGCGGCACGGATCGCTTGCAAGTGTCACCAGGGGGCAGAACCAACAAACGAGGATGCGCTGTGTATACAATCCAGTGCAATTCGCGTTATTGCTTCCTCCACTTTGCTTTCCGTGGCGGTATCCCCGTTTCGACGCCATAAGGGATTATCACTGTTCACTGTTGCATGTTATGTGAGGTGCCTCTAAGGAGAAGAACTGGTAGAATTCAATGGGAACTACGCGCCGTTGTAGCCGTTGGGCGCTTTACTCGAACCTGTGTGACCATGACCCCGCTACACACGCACGCAGGCACGCACATGCACACTCACGCATGCACACAAATACACACACACACACACACACACACACACACACACACACACACACACACACACACACACACACACACACACACACACACACACACACACACATGCACACGCACGCATGCACACGCGCACACACGCACGCACACACACGCGCGCGCACACACACGTACACACACGCACGCGCGCGCACACGCACACACACACGCGCACTCACACACACACATGCACACGCACAAGCGCACACACACGCGCACTCAAAACAACTTCCCATTCGGCGTATACGAATTTCTCTCGAAATACCCCCCCCCCCCCCCCCCCCCAGATTTTTCATCATGGAATGCATGGGAAAACTCCTTTGCTACAGTGTATTTTTTGAACGAAGAAGCAATATCAACAGTGGCAGTCTTGAGTCAAAACCGCTGTCATCGAAACATGTCGTGTAGTTGACAGACATTTACCGAATCAATATTTTTTTTCTTTTCTTTCTTGTTAACCGCTCAGGCTTCTGGCAGCGTTCGAACTGGTACGGCCTGAACAATTCTTATAATCGGTGACGGCAGTAACGACTGTGCCAAACCTCTTGCCGACGATTTATAAAAACATTGAAAAGAAATAATGAGGTACTAACCTAACGTGTGTGCATTGCTATCAGTTTTGCGCCTTTATTTCAGGTCCAAAGACAATAGAATTCTGTCAAAAGCTCTTTCCACAATCCGTTGCATATTTTTTCTTCTTTTTCGAACTTGTACTCTTTCTTCGTTGTTCTGGTTTGCGAAAACCAAGCCAAACATTCGGCTTTAAAAAATTCAACGGCATGGGGAGGAAATATATGCTTCGCGTCGTGAAAGAGAATGAAGGCGTATGCAAATAAAGGTGGGGTGGATGTTGTAACGGGGAAAAAGTGATGCGTTTTCTACGGCCTCCTAGCCTACCTTACTTGGTGGTTCTAAGCGCGGAGCGCTTATTTGTGTGCAACAAACATCAAACGGGCTCCCGTTTCCGCTCTTGGGCAAGCGTCGACCAATCCTAGCTTCTCCGCAGCGTAACGTCTTGCAACGAAATACAGCTAAAGTGGTTCGAAGTTCTGAGTTTCCTCCTCACAACACCATGGAACAACTGTTCAGCCTTTAACATTTCTCTCAAAGTCCAAAAATATACGTTGCATGGCCGTTCTGTGGCGCCGGCACCGCCTTCTGAGTGCGGTATCTAACGAGTGCATGCTATTTGCAAAATCTCGAAGTATAGCGGTGATATCCATGTTTTCATTACAGTTCCCTGCATTCAGTCCTCGTGAAGAGACCGCATGAGACAATATTCTGTCGTGTGGACACAGGCACGGCAACTTACTGTAGCGACAGTGCCTCCACCAGCTTCTTCTCCACTTACTTGTTGTTTGTATGCAAAAGCTGAAGAAACAAAACTACACAGTGGCAGTAGATGTGAATGAAATTAATGGGAAGCACTGCGCACTACTGAGCAACGGAAAAAAATGATCAGAAGGTAATGGTTCGAAACTAACGAAGGCAGGTGTGTCCGCGTAAATAACTTAATTCCGCGTTGAACTGCCTCTATATGCGAGTCAGCCTCCTTGTGGGCAGAATGATAAAAAGTGTGTGTGAGTTTGGGGGGGGGGGGGGGGGGGAATTTACTGCAAGAACTCGCGAAAAAATATGAAACAAAAAAAAACTGGAAGTATACATTTGGAAGAGTAGAGGGATGAAGAACTACTGTGGGAACATCGTTCATGAGATGTCCCATCATCAGCTGCTGAAACTTAGATATACACTCAGTGGTGGGCGCCATGGACAGCCGTGAAAGAAGCTCAACATGCTGCAGTGCTCATCAGATTGCAGATTAGTAAAACTTTCAAACGTTAAACGCTATGTGACTTTCTTTTTTCATTTCTGTAGAAGAAAAAAAAAAGGAATTAGGAACACGCATAGTTGCTCGGTCGTTGCGAAATTTATTATTCCAGCATTCGGGGCCCCGAATTTGCAGTGCTCCTACACATTTTCATTGAACTGCGAACGAGTGGGCAATGAGTACTTTTTAAAACCCAGAAACATTAAACTGGTCGTTATAGTTTACACTCGTCAAGACGCACAGTTGCTGCGAACAGCCCCGTTTAAGTTTGCATCTCTGTCACTTTAGCATGCACGATTAGGCTTTTTCACGTGTAGGCATTTTCACGCACGCCCCCTTATAATTGTGATCCTGGTTCGCATATTTGTATGCCCATTTCGAAACTAACATCAGTCATACGTGCTCATATAAATACAGCAAATGTAATGTCTAATGCAATACGAGGACGTGTTCTTTGGATTACCCAAATTTCCTGCCTGTAAGCACTCGCAAGACCAAATTAAAAGTATGCTTTATACACCTCGCTCAATCTGCGACATCAGGGTTAAGTGGAGTATGGAGTTGCGGCGGAACAACCACTTCTTTCTGCCGCTGATAAATAACCGCTAGTTGAGTAGCCAAAGGTGCGTCAACTTTGGACGCGCTATTTAAGCATGCAGCAACCTGTCGACAAGCGTACGTGCACTTTTGACAAAAGTCGTATCAGGGCACCGTCATGCGTCCGGCTGGTGTTAGTCTCAAAGTTTTCAGCAGTTACGTCACTATCTCAAGCAAGGACCGCAGAGACGTGGTAATATGAAGTCTGTGTAACTATTTGTGGGGAGGAGGACCAGATGTAGGTCAGATTCTTCGGATATATCGTAGAGCACACCAAAGAAAACGCAAGATTCCCCCCCCCCCCCCCCGGTGCTAATAACGATAATATTATTCCTTTAATAAGGTACTTTCCACATGACAGTTTGGGCCGGGAACAAAGTTGAGCAATTCCTTCATTGGAGCCGACCACGGCGCTGCGTTACGGTTTGTCTCGGATAATTCATTCTCGATTAGTGTACGCTTCGCGGGGCTGCGGCCTTCTCACGGTTGCCAATTAAGTCTGCGATTGTTCATGGCTCCCGCCGTGCGGCATTTGGCTTTCTTCAAGAGTGTGACACGTCTGCTCTGCTTGCTGCTGAAGCCCCTTATCTTGTTCCTCTCTCTCCCTCTCCCTTTATTTTTGTTTCTATTCCTGTTTGCACGAGCTTGTCGGGTGCACACTCATCATTCAGAGGACAGGATCCGTATCTCCAATGCCGTACTCGGCTTCCTTCCTGCACCTATATCTCCGGCCTCGGTCGAAGGCGAGACGGTCTTCCGCGCGAGAGGCGTGACATTCCCTCGAGGTGCGTATTCACGTGCCGAATGCCCAAGATATCCAACGCGCACCAGCCACGCTCCTAACAGCTTTATGCGTGCACGACAGCAAAGTGAGCAGAGCGCGTTCCCTTTGTTCGGCGCCTCGCGACCTCGCCCACGCCCCCTTCTGACCACTGCGCCCCGGCGTTCGCTCGCTCCGCCGCGCACACGTCCCGACTCGTACGGACGCGTATCTCCGCGGCGCTGCCACTCGGGGTGCGGGCAAGGGAAATCCGCGCTGCCTCGGGGCCACCGGGGAACGAAACGGCGGCGGCCAAGTGATCGGCGAAGACGCACCCCGCGTGACATTTCAATATCCTGCCTGCGAACGCGTAGGCGCGATTTGAAAGCGCCGAATTGCGAAACGTTGAACCGTTTGTTGTAAATCTGGGAATAATAACGAGAAGCTTTTTTTTTTTTCTGCAACATCTTCGGGCAGCCCTGGCCAAGGCACCCAACGGTTGTGGATCCAGAGTAATGCGCAAAAAAAAAAGCTGCTTACTTTGCTTTTTAAACCGGAGAGAGTAATTCAGGAGGAATATGAGGCAAAAATGCGCGGCTAAAAAGCGTGACAAGCACCGCAGGAAAAGAAAGCAAAGAATTGCGTCAGCACGGCAGGGTTCCAAGTCACAACGCGCGCCTGAACTCAGTTGCGAGCAAGCCCACCAGGCAGTGAGCACTGTTCCAAAGCATGTGCTATATACACGCACGTTCTATATCAGAAAACGAGTTCGCGGGTTCGATTCCGAATGCTGCGTCCTCGTATTTCGGCGAAGGAAGTGCACAAAAACTCCGTGCTCTGAGATTTCGCAGCACCAGGTGCTCGAAATTACACCTCGAGTCTTCCACTGCGGTGTTCCTCATAGTGCGCAGTATAGCTTCGGCGTGTGAAATACTCTTATTAATTGATTACTGTTAAATTGGTTTGGAGGGCGCCTTTTTGTCGAGCTTCCACGCAAGCGCAGTGGTGATTGCAAAGACGCTTAGTGGGTATACATTTCAGACAGCGTTTTCTTCAACGTCCCAGTTTGTAGTCAGTATCCGCGCTGACACGATTACGTTGAGCTGGGCGAGTTGGAGAGAATGCATCTTGGACGCAGCGCTCGCCTGAGTGCTCTCCCTTTGTACTCGTTTCTTTGGTGCGCTGAATTTTCCAAGATTCGCCCTGACATCTTGCAGCTGCGTTTGTCTTTTTGGTGCTGATTAGCTATGAATCGGCACAAACTCGTCTGCCTTGACATCTTAATTAGTTTCAGGGCCCTAAACGCACCCATCTGTACGCTTTTGTCAAAGCTATTCGGGATTGGCGAAATCCTGTCGATTTATGCAACAATACTCTCGTACTGCGTCCTGCACTTCGCTACCTGCCGGCGACGCAAACGTATACCGGTGATGCGCGCCTGTTTCTACTGGGTCTGAAGTTCGTCCAGAACTCCTTGACCTCGGCGAGGATCTGGTCGCGGTTCGGGGCATAAGATAGTGCGGCTGGCCAGGATGACTTTGTTGGTTAAGTAACTTGCTCCTTTTTCGCTCAGTGCGCGGAAGACAGCGTAACTGAGCGAAAAACAGCGCTGACTTGAAGGAGGCTGGAACCCCCCCAGCCACACGCACGAGAACAATATGTTACGTATACGTTTTGCAGGTGGGGTCAAAAGCGTACGACTTTCCGCTGTCGTGTGGCCGGTCAGCGCCTGCCTCCGTCCACTTCAGGTCTTCAAATCCTGTCTTCGCGCTCATTTTGCACTCAGCTACGCAACCCCAGTCCAACCCCGAACCTCAGACGTATCATGCCAGTGACCGGCACGACAAATAGTGGAAGAGGGAACAAAGCCCCGAGAGATTGAGGCCCAAGTTTTGGTGTTGGTAACGCTGAAATGCGCGGCGAACTTGGCGTAGCTGCTTGACGAATGATGCTTGTATAAGTTTGAGCGGAGGCGCGATATGTCAGTTGCTCAATGGCGCCACAGAACAGCCAGCACAATCATGTTGCAACCGGATTATACGCTGCACGATGCAGCAGAAGAAGTGCTACATTTTGGTGGCGATTAGGGCCGTTGCCACAGTTGTCTCTTCCACCTCGCGTACAAAAGGTGCGAAGTTAGTCGTCACCTGAGTAGAACGTTATGCCGGTTACTGATGCAATCGTTCAGACATGCAAAGGCTGGGCGAAACACAAACACAAGGCAGGACAAGGGACGAGTGCAACTGACAACTGAGTTTATTGAAGGTCTATTGGTTTATTATTGACGATTTATTCGAAATTTTCAGAGCTGCCGGATGTACCCAGGTAAAATAGCCGCGGCGTCTTTTTTTTTTTTTTTCGCCCGCGTTTCGTTAAAATTAAGAGGCACTGGAAAGCACCTGTGAATTTCAACAATAAAAAAAATAAATAAAACCGTGACAGCCATTGCGGAAGATAACACCGAAGGGCTTTTGTGCAATGACTATTAAAAACGGCATTAACGAAACCGCCGTGATAGCGCGATTAAGTGTATCTTATTTTGCTCAGGTATACATGCCCCTAATGTAAAGCGCTATGGGTCATAGGGCTGCTGCTCCTGCGACCGCGGGTCCAGACAGGCGTGAACTGCCAACATATTTAGCATTGTCCGCTGTGATTTTTTTTTTCTTGTACCGCACCGTGGCACAAACGGCAGCTCAGCCCCGGCGGAAATGTGACGCTCATCAGAAACAGCCGACGTACTCCCGAACTCTTTGGAAAAAAAAAATAATAATGCAATATCTGTAGATGGCAGTGCTCTCGTCGGGGCATTTAAGCCTTTACTGAAACGGGGATATTCCCGGAATTTTTTTAGGAGGCTGCCGGAAAGGAGCGGTCGGGTGGGCAGAAAGAAAAGGTCCAGGGGGCGGTGCGGAGTAGCGAGCGATGGGAGCAGGGGGGTCCTAGCACACGTGTGCTAGAATGCCAATCGCCACCGCGGCGGAGCTTCGGGATCGCCGTTAGGTCCGAAGTGCGCGCGTCCTTAGAAAAACCCGGAGACCGCGACGCGGTCCATCTGCTGCCGCCATTAGCGCGTGGAGAGAGAACCCCTTCGGCGTTCGCGAAGCCGACGCGCCTCCGTGGCGTTGCGGGAGCCATCCGCGGCAACGCGCACCGGAGAGAGAACGCGCAGGGGCGCACATTTGCATGATGTACGGGGTCTCGAGCTGCTCGCGGCCTGTGGGTGACAAGGCGCGCAGATCCCTCTCATCTCTCGCCGGCCGGAAATGGGCCGCCGATGACGGCCGGGTGACCCGCCGCCGGTCCAGCGGCGCGCCCTAATCCCGCGCCTTCCATCAGCGTCGCCCGAGAGCCGGCCTAATTGATCTGCGCCCGCACCGTCTGCGGCTCTAGCCCGCGGCGCTGCAACCGCGAGCCCCGGCCCTCGAGGAGCTTCTAGAGAGGACGGCGCGGAGCCAAGACGCAACCTGGCAACTGCGCAGGTGGACGACGCTCGGCTGCTCCATTAACTCGATAGACGCGGACCTTCAGTAAGGTGCACAGTGCGCGCGATATCCGGATAATTCGAATTCGCGGACCTCGAGTAGCGCAGTGCCCCGCTGCCAAGACCTTGCACCCGACAGGGCTAAAGAAAAAAAAATGGACAAAATGAGCGAAGCTTGCTCTGCTTTTCGAAACGAAAGAGCAAAACTGACGTTCGTCGACTCAGTAATCCGATTTGTATGATTGCGACGAAGAGACAGCACCGTCGCACTTACATATGCAGCACCAAAGAGTGCTGCACGCAGGCAGAAGTTGGGCGGGCTTTAAGGAAGCCGGCAGAAGAGCGAAATGCACATTCGCGTACCACTGCAAAATTAATAGGGCACGCACGCATGCACTGTGGCTATGTGCGCATGCATACATTTATGCCAACTCTTGCTGTGGCAATTTGTGTCGACGTATGTGTCCCGCTATAGCTGCACTTAACGTCGTGGAAGGCAATGCGAGGCGTCGCACGGTTGAAATAAATTGCGTTTTAAGGGTTAAAAAAAAAACGAAACAAGTTCTTTTTTTTTTTTTTGACCCGATAATAACGACTGTAGAGACAGTGGTAGGTTTTAAAGCGAGCGACCTTTCTGCAAAAGCTCTACAGGGGATACTCCCATCGCTATTCCGCCCGTTCCGTTCTTTCTTCCTACCGTTTTCTTACGAAGAAACACTTTGTCTACGTAACGACTCCCTCCTTCCCATTTACACCGTTGCACAAACCCCAAACCACGACAGCAAATCGCCCCCAGCGCTGGAAAAAAAAAAGAGAAAAGAAAAGGCCTTGTATTCCAACGCTCCTCAGAGCACCACTTGTTACCTACTGCTCTAACAAGCCTACAGCGCCCACTCCGGGCCAACCACATGCCTCTCGAAAACTTCACAGAGTGTCTATTTTGTGGCACGCAGTGTCTATCTGGGCGCCTTCGCGGGAAGCGCCACGGTCCGCGACACTCATCCACTCGCAACCGCTCTCGGCGTGCATAATGAGGAGCCGTGGGGGGGAAGTGAGGGGGCGCTGCGACAGCTTTTGTTTACGCCGTGTTGACAGAGCGGAGGCGCGGGCGCCGGAGAACGGGTTGAGCAGCGCCGGCAATTTGCAGCGCTCGGGAAAACGGAGCTTTTAACCGCCGCCTCTCCCTCGACGCGGCGCGGATTAGCGCGGGCGCGGCGGAGAGCGCGAACGTGATGTATTCGCCGGCTCGCCGAGTGATGAAGAACCCCCCCTCCCTCCCCCCTCCCCCTCCGAACAGCACTCGCGCGGCCCTGCTTCCCGCGATGCGCCCATTAAGCGTGGCGACAAAGTAGCGCCGGCGTTTAAGTCGCGCGCAATCCTTGTAAGGCGCTGCCCAGCAGGGAGCGCTAAAGCCGCGAGCTTAATGGAAATTTGCTGAGAAAGTAACAACAACGAAGCGGTTTTTGTCCAAGTTTTCTCAGAAATGGCCGTTCTTGTGGGGACCAACTCAAGAGACTCGGCAGTTCAGGAAGCTCGAAACAACAAGAAGCGTTATCAACGGTTGCGCGCGGCACAGGAGGCAGTCTCGAAAGAAGCGTTGCGCGCATCACCGTAATAAATCGCTTCGTGCGCGTCTTCGCAAGGTTTAGGACTCTTTCTTGCATTTCGGTAGACGACCAGGACGAGACGCGATTAAAAGCGCTATTCTCCCGCGGGTGATATGAAAAATAAACATTTCCTTCGTGAAACTTTTTCCTTCTCTTCCGCTCTCCTTTGTAGCAGCGCCGAGAACAACTGGGAGGTGGCGAAATCATGCGATCTTCATTTCGAGTGGCTCAGAGGCGGAGCCCACTCTTCGGGCAGCGGGCCGGTGATCCTGCGGCAGCGGAAGCGGAGGCATCCGTACGAGCGGCGCGTGGGAGAAGAGCGGAGGGGCGACCGTAATTGACCCATTAAAGCGCGACCCAATCCTTTAGCGCTCATCCCCGCTCCTATCGAGACAAAACCGGACCTTTCTTCCCGATAGTAGCCGGCGGTAGCGGCGCGGCCCTTCAGCGCGCCATTCCCGCGCCTTATTACGTTCTCGGATTAAGCGGCCATAACAGTTCCGCGCTCCTAATCCGCCGATACGTCAGCCTTAGCGCGCGAGCGTCCCGGGGTCCATCGGGCGCTGCAAATTGTTTGCGCCGCCGGCGGTCGCCAAAGGGGTGCCTCGCAGATACGCCGCGGACGGCCCTAAATTTCGCACCGAGAGACGCGCGCCGCCGCACCTCGAGACTGCCTCACGAGCGCGCCTTATCGACGGCCGGCGTCGTCTCGATCTATGGGCGTGATATGCAAAGTTGCCTCCCTGAAAGACAGGCGGAGAAAGCGCAAAAAAAAAAGAGAGAGAGAAAAGATGAAAGAGGTTCGCGCGGACACGGCTTCACACCGCACGCGAGCGCTTTTCTTTCCGACTGCCGCGGCTCGTAAAGAGGAATTAGGAACGCGAGCCGGGAACGATTTTTATGGCGCGTGGCGCGAGGAGCGGCGGCCCGCACGCGCGTACAAAATCGCCTCGCAGCCGAATATGTCCCTTTAAAGCGGTGATTTACGCTGTTCAAGCAACGCTCGAAAACCCTTTCGGCAACGCGCTCCAGTGTGCGGCAGAACGTCCCGCGGCTGACGCCGCTGGGAACGGCACTTGGCGCGCGGCGCTGGTGTCGTCCCTGTCCTATCGGTGGAGGGGATTTGTGTTACGTGTGAGGTGGGCCGAGCGACACTAACGGCACCTCTCCTTTTTCCTTCTCCTTCCTGACACATTTCGTTCAAATGCCTCGCGTTTCGCGACACGCCAGCAGCTTCCATAATACATAGTCTGAATGACGTCGAACAGAAGTCGTGTGCCATCACTGCCGCGCGGCCATTTGCGCTCGCAGTGGAGCAGGGGTTTGAGTGCGGGCCTGAACGCGCTCTGTGCACCTCCGATCCGTCAAACACAGCAGCAAAGCGGGACCCTGCGGCCGCTTCGCTGCCTCACAGCGGTCACCACCTTATCAGACGCGGTTAGACGCATGCGCTGCTCCAACTCTTGGGGGTTTATCAGCACGGGGCACGGCAGAGCGCAGTCTCCGATAAGCCTCGCCGGCCGGGGTGCTTCCTCCTCTTAACTTCTCCGAAGGTCCGATTCGCGAAACGGTAGTGCGGCTGCTGCCAGCCGTGCGTATGCAAAAGCTCAGTCAAGTTGCGTTGCTCGGAGACGAACTGCAGACCTGAGGTCCTCGCACGCCTTGCCAGCTGGCTCCCAGGCGATTCGCGTCCAGTGAACGCTGCATTACGCAGGGAATTCTTGCCGTGCGACGACAGCCTCCTTGCTTCCTCTTTCTCTATACGCCCAACGTACACGAGAGCCGGCAGGTGCCCTTCTGTTTCTTGCCGTGAGGTATTTTTACACCAATGAAGGGAAGTGGCGTTGATCACTGAACAACGGTCACGCATATCGCGAGGATAACTGGCCGTAACCCTGAAAAGATTAAGCACTGTTTACACTATTGCTGAACGGGCGGGCGTGCGGACGGACGGACGGACGGACGGACGGACGGACGGACGGACGGACGGACGGACGGACGGATGGATGGATGGATGGATGGATGGATGGATGGATGGATGGATGGATGGATGGATGGATGGATGGATGGATGGATGTGCTTGGAGCGCGTTCGATGCCACGCCGCTGGCAGGTGCCCCGCACCACCCCTGGCCGTTCAGTAGACGACAGTATAGGTGGGGTCAGTGTCAGAACACCCCTCGAAATTTTCTGAGCGCTGCATCCCCCCCCTCCCCGTTCTCTGTTTATTCTCAAAAAGATTGATGTACAGCCAGCCAGTAGCCAGCGGGTGCCACGGCCGCGTTTTCCGTGCTCCTGCAGCTCATGACGGAGCAAACTTGCGAAGATACCAAATCTAAGCACAGGCTCACTAAGCCCATGCTTAATATTGAGCGTTCCGCAAGTTTGCTTCGTCGTGAAGCGCAGGAGCACAGAAAAAGGGGCCGTGGCACCCGCTGGCTAAAGATTTGGCCGGTTGTACGTTGTAGCGGATCTTTAACAAGAAGCGGAAGTTATTGCGGAAAACAGTCACTTTTCTTCGCCACCGCACGACGTATGGCACTCCTTGTAAATGTAGGCACAGTTCACCCAGTTGGGGCGCATGACTGTGCGCACCACACATAAACGATCTGACAATCCCGAAACCGACACTATTCGCCTTGTGGAAGCTTTCGCCATCAGTCGGATAATCTATCCCATACAAAAAAGTCCTATGGGCGTCTATGAAAAAGGCTATGTCCGTCTATGGCCTTTTATGAACGTCTATAAGCACCCACAGAGGTGCTTATTGCCAGCTACTGAAAAATCTATGCCACTAAAGCTATAGCTTTGGAACCATACAATTGTCTTAAGCTCTCTATAGAAAAATATATCAGTCTGTATAGACAGCTATAGACAGAAATAGGATAGGTCTATAGCTATTTGGGCCAAAATTCTATAGCCGGCCATAGGACATTTTTGTATAGGATATGATTCCTTAGTTGAGGCTCGTGAAACCCGATACGAAAAACCTAGACACTATCATTCGCAAAGCCATCAAGCAAACCGTATTTATTTTATTTATTCATTTATTTACAATACTGCTGGTCTTATTGCAAGACCATAGCAGGGGCAATTAGTACAGTGCAAAAAAGAAAACAAATATAAACATATTATTCAAAGGCAGCAAACATGGCATAAAAGCAAAGGTAGGGAAAAGTGAATTGGCCATAGCAAAAGGATATACAGAACAGATCTTCGACAATGGTAGGCACAATTTAAGAATGCACTCAAAATCGCATACATGACAAGTTAGAAGGGGTTGTCTTCGTGCCTAGATTTGTGGTCACGGTTGGTGCATCGCCACTGTGCATTACGACAAATGCTCTATCTGTGACACGAATGATGATAAGGATTGAGTGCAGGTGATGTTACGATCTAAGCGATTCCATTCACTAATGATCTCCCAGGTCTCCCAGTCTCCACATCCACGGAACGGCTCCTTCAACAAGGAGCACACAATAAGATCGAGGAACTTGTGGTGGTCCACCTCGTAGGTCACAGAGTTCGTCTCTCCACCGAAAAGACAGGCAGGCACGTCCTCGAAGACCTACATCTCGCGTACGTGCACACGCGAGAAATATGCACCCTTGTATGCACGCTGCCTACCACGCGGACCGCCGCTCGACCATAGTCAAAGGCATCCAACAGGCCTGCGCCCAGTGTGAGGGCACTATCTGTGTTGACGCTGCCGGCTCGGACCGGGGCCTCGCAAGAATTGAAGTTGTTAATGAACATATGCTTACGGTGGACGGTCTCACCACCCGTTTCAACTATACCCTACGGAGGCTGAAGAAATCGCTATCGCAAGGGCGGCTACCCACGCTGCCTCTCGATACATCCTTACGGACTCACAGGCAGCCTACAGAAATTGCGCCACATGAAAGATCTCCCCATTTGCGGCAAAAATCCTCCGCAAAGCACACCCAGGAGCTACAATCAAATACCTGGTGACGGGTGGTGGGGAACAAGTGTGCAAACACTGTCGCTCCAGCGTTTTCTCCCCGGGAGCCTCCATGTCCTCCTGACGAACACGCCCGCTCAAACATGCTTACTACCTTCATGGATAAAACACGACGCTATAACTAGCACGCCGGAAATATCCTCCTCCGGCTAAGGGTCTCGACAAGACTCAGGAAGTACACTTCCGACGACTACAAACACAGGCATTCCCAAATACCGATCCAGCCGCCGCAATGGTTGAGTGGTTACGGCGCTCGGCTGCTGGCCCGAAAGACGCGGGTTCGATCCCGGCCGCGGCGGTCGAATTTCGATGGAGGCGAAATTCCAGAGGCCCGTGTACTGTGCGATGTCAGTGCACATTAAAGAACCCCGGGTGGTAGAAATTTCCGGAGCCCTTCACTACGGCGTCCCTCATAGCCTGAGTTGCTTTGGGACGTTAAACCCCCATAAACAAAACCAAAGCAAATATCGATCCAAGTTATACCTTCCATAGACCTGGACTAGACGAGGCCTCCAATCTATATCCTGTCAGGCCAATCTCAAACTAGTGCGCATTTGTCAGCCGACGACTGAGGGATTTCCGGGAGGCGGCTCTGACCAGCTCGCAGCTCGAGGACCAAGTCCAGTTCCTCGACCGAGCAAGGGCAGCAGCATCAGCCATCCCGACCACGTCAATCCCTCGCTCTTAAACGTGTCAATAAATCATTTTCACAACCACCTACACCATCGAAAAATTGAGCACATTCTGTTTGCAAGTCACACGTGTGACAGGATCATGCTGACGCCCGCGGAATGCTCCCTGCAGATTTCGCTCTGAAAGTGCGTTGGCGAGGACCTCGGTCACAAGAATTGCCGGGTGAGTTCGAAATAGGTCCCTCGGTACAGGGCCGCCCACTTCTACACTGAACACGCATGCGCTGTATTTTCAACACCATCATTGAACTGACGAACGCAAGCAGTATACGAGGTGCATGTATGTATAACCCACGCTTCTTGCACGTGTGCAGTAGTGGGGACATCGCACTCGTGTGACGCTTTGTGGAGCTGTGAATTATTTCATCATGCACTCCTGTGTTACCCTTAGACGTGAACGGCACTGTGCAGGTGTGGCCAAAGTATTACGGAGCACGCTTCGGCGTTTGAAATTTCCTGATGCATTCCGTAGAGAAGATATGATGGTTTAATGGGTTCACAGGTGAGCGAACGAGCGACATGTGCTGTAGTAATATGTATAAAGAACCTCCTTATTTTCGCTAAGCGTGACAAGAATTAGATCGTCGAAGCGTGCTCCGTAGTATTATGAACGAGGCTGTAAATATATACAGACGAACTCTGTGTGGAAGCGAGCTATGCTGCGCGCGCGCCGATTTACGAACCTGGGAATCCACAGCCGCACAAAAACGGCCGGCTGGCACCATCTGTGCATCCTGCTCGGTGTGCTACTGTCAAGCATCATACATACTATGCACTTGCGCCAAGCATTGTTACGGCCTAATGCAAAACGGATACAACTTTAAAAAATTCGCGGGGACACTTAAAGGGACCCAGAAAGGGACCCTCAATAAAGGTGCGATATGTCTGGGAAGCTAAAAGACGACGGTTCATAATTATCCCCCAGCAAGAATTATTCAATGCGTTTTGTGGAAGCTGAGTTATATGCAGAGAAAATTTGAACTTCCGCGTCTTCGCGCCTTTCCCTCTCTCGCGCGCCAAAACGGCGGCGCTCCTCCGCCGACCCCACTCACTCAGCCCCTCACCTGCCTCCGCCGGCTGCGGCGCGCACGGCTGCTGACGTCATTAGCAAGACGTGACGTCGTCTGCCAGGTTTTCATGCGAAAGCCCGGCACCGCGCGTCGCCGCGAGGTGCGAAAGCGGGTATTTTTAAAAATGTATTGTAAATTTCCCGCTCGCTTTTGAGGTCTCGTACGCGGCATGGACGCTCGGTGGCCTGTACTCTACATAGTGCAAGCATTTTAAAGCCAAGCTCAAACACCCCTTTCTGTGGCCCTTTAAGCTCCGCCTTAAGGGTATGGCGCAATAGCGTAATGGGTTATTGCCCATATATGCAGATTTGGTCATTCTGTACTTTACATTCACCGATCCCTCGGAGTCCTCGTACCCCTCCTGGCGCAGTGGTGCAGCAATTAAGCAATGCGCCACTTCCCTGCGATTGCAGGTGCTCCCAGCGGTGAGCCTTGTGCGGCCCAGGATGCTCTTCCCGAGCAACCAATCATTAAGTTAACTGCCACCTGCCACAGTGAGCAGTTTGCTCGCTTTCCGGTGGGCAGGTTGTCATGACGCTGCAAGGTCACGTGACCTAGGTGGCTCACCTGCCTCCTAGGTTGCTCTCTGGGGACCACCTGCCAGAGCCATGCCCGTGATCTTTCGCTCACAACGCCGACGCCAACAACGTCGACACCGTATTTAAGGGTGAACGGGGCCCTTAACGCTATCACGTTAAAAGACAGCAAGGTGTTACGATTGGCGCTCCCACCCTGCCACCACTGTTGGGACTGGGGCATCTCAGCCTGCTGCCACTGTTGCGCAGAGCTGAGCGATAAAACGGTCGAGGCGACGGTGAGCCAATGAAACTATATGTACAGTAAAAACAAGGGCGTTACATTATCGGAACAGCGGCAGAGAGCACAATGGGCTCGCACAAAGGGGCAAGGCGATGCGCCGGGAGAGCGTCTCTCTCGCATGATGTCTCCGTCTGCTGCTCCCGTCCGGCGCGGCTCGGTTTTTATAGCCTCCGGTGACCGTTGCAGCAGCACAGCCGTTCAACACCTCCCAATCAGGTAACGGCACTGGTCACCGTTTGAATCTGACGAATGGACGAGAAGAGCTCGGCCGTTCGAAGTTTGCAGCCGGGAAAGGGCTGCCGGCGAAGCGTCGGTTGCGTCTCGAGCCGGCGCTTGCAATGGGGGGAGATTCCGCCGGGCGTGCCTGGATGAATCATGCTGCAAGCCGCGACATGTCCGAGAATCCGGGCTTACTTTGCGCAATGGCGGGCGCACGGCGCGCTGGCTTCCACGGATGCCAGCGGAATGCGTGCTCGGGCATAACAAAGGTAAGGTACCTACAGCGAAAGCACGGCCGGCAACACCAACCGGAGCAGGCCAGTTTAATGAAATTTTGCTTTAAAACGCAGCTGCCACTGCCTGCACTGACCTAGCGTTGCGTGCGTGTGGAGTGCATGACGCGATTAGAAAGCGCTGTGCACGACAAGAGACGCACGCCTGGTTCATAGCGTTGTTCTGTATAATGACTGCCCCTTTCAAACCTTCCTTCCCGGCACAGTCCTGGGCCCCCTGACGTGAAGCAGATTAGACGGACTAGTTCCCAGTGCAGCCTTGTTGGCAGTTTAGAATACGGTGCTCGATGTGGTATAAACCCTCCGTTGGGTTTGAGGAAAGGAAAGGCGCATAATTGACTCACTTTTCCGATGGACATCTCAACCGCGCCGTGAGAGAAAAACACGAACGCTAGCTGGAAACAAACTTTTAGTCGGAGTTCATGTTCTTCTCTCACGGCGCGGTTGAGGCAGCTGCCGACAAACTGAGTCAGTCATGCGTATTTCCTTTCCTCAAATCCAGCGGAGAATCTACACTGCAAATAAGGCTGTAGACTGGATGGACGTTTGAAGAGCCTCTTCCTTGACCGCGACCGCATTCAGTACAGCCTTCCCTACCTCCACTTCACCAAGACCAACCAATACAAGGCTGAAGTCCAAACACGCACTTTTTTCAAAGTCGCTCTCGGACTTCCCATGAGCATGTCATACATCTCGACTGGTCACACTGGGCATCCACAACACCTTCGATGAAATCCGTGATGCGGTCCTCTCCTGCCAACGCACGCGCTTACCCGCTACCTACGCGGAACGGGCCATCCTACAACACATCGGGGATCCCCAAGCAACCAAAACACTCGCCCTCATAGGATTATTTACCCAACCATCCGCACCAACCTTCATCCAAGCCCTACCCCCGACACATGCACCATGAACTCCAAAAGAGACAAGCCCGACTCCGACGTTTGCGAAGACAGTATACGGTCAAGATCCCGCCGCTGTCTACGTCGACATCGCCTCCCTATACGCCCACCCACAGACATTTGCTTGTGTTGCGCCGTAGACAGCACCAACACTCCTCTTCTGGCAGCCTATGTCCGAGCACCAGACCCATACGCCGCTGAAGCGATCGCTATCGCCTTCGCTAAAAAAAAAAAGAAAGAAATGAGCGACGCCCATTCCAACAGCGCTCACATTATCACCGACTCTCAAGCCGCCTGTAGAGCGTATACAAGCGGTCGTGTCCCACGACAGGCGCTACGCATTCAGGGGCACACTCTCCATCAAGAGCACGTCATCACCTGGGTCCCCGCGATGGCAACGTCAGGGTGGACACCACAGCTCGGGAATATACCTACATCACCAGGCTACTGCCGCAGGTCACGCTATCACATTTCAGTGGATTCCAACTCACTGTGGAATCGCAGCTAACGAAAAAGCGGATGAAGCAGCCCGCAGAGGTCATCAGCACCGAAATTACAAGTTGATTTACTTTGCGAGGTCTGAGGCGCCCCACCTAGCTAAAAAAAAAAAGCGCTCACGAAGAAAAAAACCGGCTCTGGAGCTCGCCGACACATAAACACCAATTTCTGCACTCTGTCGACCCACAACTGAGATCAAGACTGTCAACCAGACTTTCTAGCCATCCTCTTTTTAGTCGACTTCGTCTAAACGCTGCGTTTACAGAAACGCCTTACAGTTTCGTCTGCGGCTTAGTAGAAACAGTGGAATATACTTTGTTAGAACGCCCAGCGTATGCCGAGGAGCGTGCATATTTTAACAGCTTATGGAATCACTCACTCAAGTGCCTCTAACACTCGACTGTTTATTAGGACCCTTAGCCTGCCATAGGCAGCGCAGATGCGCTATGAAATTTTTAGTTGATTATTTAGATGACATTGGTCTTTTAGACAAAATTTAATCCCGCTTTTAGGAACCCTCTCTTCGCGTTCTCTATGCAGTGAACTTTGTCAAACCATTTCCTACACCTCTCTCATTCCATCTTTCTCTCCCTGAATTCCTCCCCCAGGCAGAGTATACAAGTCGGCGAATTTAAACGCCGGCTGAATTCTCTATTTTTCGATTAAAGAACTTCTCTCTCTCTCTCTCTCTCTCTCTCTCTCTCTCTCTCTCTCTCTCTCTCTCTCTCTCTCCAATTTCACGCGCAGACGTTATAACACGCCCTCTCAAATCTGCGCGTCCAAATCGTCGGCAGAACGCAAGAAGTCTTTCAAGAGCAAACACTGATCAAAGACAGCAAAGATCCATTCTGGTAAACGAGCCTTGTCAGCAGAATCTTGCTGAATATAGTGAAAAACTGTTTCGCTGATGTGTGGTTAAACTCTCATCCCAGTTTAAGACGACTCAAGCGTGCTCGTATAACGAACTCCGTGGTTTTTGATGCCTCCGCTCAGTCTAATTCTCTCTGTCATTTCTCTCGCGGTGCCCGTGACTTCCCAACGTTTACACGAGGGCTCTTGTCTTTTGCGTGGCTTCGGAGTGCGCCGGCTATCGTGTTACGATGTGAACCCGCACGACGCCTGAGCGGCCAAAAATAATTTTTCGCGTGTATGCGTCCGTGACGCGGCACGCTCCTGGTTGTTTATAGCCTGCATAAACATACAGCTGTCGCTACGGGACTGAAGCCGCTAAACGAAGATTCCGAATCGCTCACTTCCTTGGTGTAGGTTAGAATAAACAGTGTCCGCATGGAAACAAAAAAAAATGGTGGTCGCCGTTAAACGCCTTGGTCGCAGAGCGCCTTGCTCGCCGGGCGCGAAGTGCTCCAGACTTTTCATTCCTTCCAAATGCCAGACATGTTCTTTTTTATCCAAGAGTTTAATTCCTGTAAATATCGTTCTTGTCTCTTCTTCCTCCCCCCTCCCCCCCTTTTTTTTACAAGGACGTCATCAGTCAATGATCTTGCTTATGCTCACCGCACAATAAAATGCGGATTATTTGAAAAATAGACGCACGAAGTTACATACTATATGTGTAAGGTGAATAGTGCCGGAAAACGAAAGGGAAATAAGAGTGGCGAAGTTACAGCGGGTAGTGCACGTATTCTTCTACCAGACAGCATCGTTAAAGCCACGGACAGCGATCGACACGCCAACACGCGCGCAACTAGACCTGCTACAGTCGTCACAACGCTTTCGGGACAACAGCGGCCGTTGCCCCGTTGATCGGCGACCAACTTCCAGACGCGGCACCGCCGCGATCGACGAAGGTGTTTACTCGGCCTCGCGTTTCATCGCGGCGCCGCCGAACTGAAAACCAATGCCGCGGCGGCCATTGCCTGCTGGGGCTGCTAGCTGCCTGGGAGATGAGACAAAGGATCTCGCCGACAGTGCGGCGGCGTGCACTTTCAGCGCTGAGGTAGATCCGGCCGCCATTTTGTAAGGGAGTGAATGCATTCCTCCTTTCATCGACGCATGTGTGCACATGTGCGTGGTATACTTTTACATTTGAATACGTATTTTTTACACACAAAGTGTACCGATAGCGGTTGAATATTATATATATATATATATATATATATATATATATATATATATATATATATATATATATGGACAGCCGTCGCCGTAGCTCAGTTGGTAGAGCACCGGACGCGATATTCAGAGGTCGTGAGCTCGGATTCCACCAGCGGCATGGTTGTTTTATTCTGCTGCTTTGTAAGTAATTTTCTTTAAAACGATAGATTAATCCAAGTATTATTATCCCACTGTTAAGCACTACGCATAAAAAAAAATAAACATTCCCCTATGCCCCTTGGTTTCGGTGACTGTTAGCTCCCTTCATAAGTTTGTCAAACGAGCCGCTCATTTCCTTTTACCCTGTCTGCTATATATATATATATATATATATATATATATATATATATATATATATATATATATATATATATATATATATATATATATATATATATATATATATATATATATATATATATATATATATCAGGATACATTCGTTCTGTATACCGTCTGTATTACCTAGGGCAGGAACCCCTGTCAGGTCTCGCGAGCATTATAGTACCTGCAAACATGAATAACTAGAGAAAACGTAAACGTACCGTCGTTGTGTGATAGCTATCGTGGGCAGTCAAAAAACACGCCCGCAACAGACGTGGTAATGACGTCCCCAATGTGGCAAGGGAAAAAAAAACTGAGAATTACCGCTGTGCTGACAAATAAGATTGCTTCGTGACGTTTTACAGCAAATAGAGAAGGTCTATGGGCTTTTTTTCGAAGGGCTATTCGCTTGAAACAAAACATTCGTTGCTTGCCCTCCTCGTTTCTTTTTTTTTTTCTTCTTTGCGGCGCTGAAGGACTGCTGCACGATGCAAAAGGGGCTGATCAGGTCGCGCCGCCCTTCTGAATGCGACGCCGACACTGCGCATCGCTGCCCGTCGAGCACGAGCGAATGACTCACGCGTGGATGCACCCCTCCCAAGCTGACGGCCAGACGAGACGCCAGCCGGGGCGACAGGTTTCGGAGATGCATACGCGCTCCGTTTGCTGCACAAATTGCGATAGCTGTAGTTATCGCGGCGGGCCGCATGTGATCGGCGCTTCATGACGAATTCAGCTTCGTTCGCTTTTCGCTCGCTGTGCCCTGAACAAACAAACAAACAAACAAACAAACTCGCCCGGCACGGGCACACACCATGCCTTAGGCATGTAATATCTCTAAGTTGTGTAATTCATGCGACACAAGACAAATGGACGTGGACTGTGGGCTTTAACGGCCCGAAGCGACACATGGGCTATTGAGGGACGTCGTAATGGAGGAGGGCGCCGAAAGTTTTTAAAACACTCTGGGGTTGCGATGCGCTGACATGGCACAACACCGGGAGGTTCAGTAGGAGAGAATCGTACGGCAAGTTTTCCTTGGAGGCATCGCATGAACGAAGTGGAGTTTGTTGTGAAGAGAGCAGCTCTCGCTTACCATCTGTCCGTCATCGGTGGCGTGCCAAAGATCTGCCAGCACCTGACAGGTGCCCTCACTGTAGCGCTGCACCGGACATTTGTGATGTGCGGCATTTGTTGTGTACGTGCCCATCGACGGCTGCTATAAAAAAACTGCTCCTCAGGGAGGTGCGCCTGCGGTGGAACCGCAGAAGTGACTACGTGAAGTGGACTATGGATAACCGTTTCGTTAGCAACCTCTGCGACTACCTCAGCGCAACGAGTCTTCACTCCTTCTTTTAACTTTCAATCCCGTGCATCCCCCCCCCTTCCTTTTTTTTCAACTTGTGCCTCATGGCACACTTCTCGAATAAAAAAGAAAGCTCTCGCTTCGACAAGCGTCACCAGGTGCCGCACTGAGAAGTGCGGCTGGAATGCAGCTAGGGACAAATCGAGCACTCTGTCATCGCTTTATTCGCAGAGAAAATATATTTCGCGATTAAAATGACTCCAACAAGCTCCATAGCCGGGCCGGATGTTCTTCCAGCAAACCTTCGATAGCGAGAAGAGAGGTCTTCTAGTTTAATGATGAGTGAAAAAAGTTGGGCGAGTTGGTACATATTCTAGCTTGGCTGTAGAGTAATATTTCAAAACAAAAAAAGGTCAGATGAAGCTAGCAGTTCCGTAAGCCATCCTTCTTGCGTGTGCCGAAGACAGCGCTAGCTGTCTTCATGCCGCTGAAAAGAAAACACGTTACTTGACAAAGGATTCAGCGATTCAGGCGGAATTCCTCCAGACATGCCGGAGACTGGGAAGAAGGCACAATATATTAAAAGCTGAAGACAGCAGTGCGACCGTCAGAGCAGAGTAAAAATTTGGGCTAGTTAGTGTTCTTGTCGGGCTATTTGGTGTCACCTCTCATGCCCGTGTTTCTCTCGTGCTATTTTTCACGGTTTTATTGACACATATATCCTTACCGTTACTTTCAGTCTAAAAGAGATATTTCTCAAAATACACTGCGTGCCTGCATTACAGCATTCCATACAATACAGATAATGTGTGTCGACGCACCAGAGGTGTTAAGTTCTCAAACGGCGCAGCTAACGTTTTCAGTACAACATTTCGTGCATCATTCACGCCATACATGGGCGATCAGTCCTGCATAATGTTCGCGCAATACAGAAGGATCAGTCTGTGCGCAGTGAGTGCACGCAGTTCAATGCGTGCATGCAATTTAATGCACGCACGATGTACCTTACAATGGTAGATAATTGCAAACTTAGTATTTACGTAAATGCGTGAAAGCAAACCACTATCACGCAATGGCCTTCACTGCCCATGCTGATATTGACACCAATAAAATTCAGTTAACGTACAGTTTCATAATAGGTTCCCACAGTGTGCCGACTCTTTGCGGACCAATCCCGATGACTGCTTCGTCAATAGCAGTGGCTAAATCATTGTTCATGATCCACGGTGCCGAAATGAGCGGTGCCTCCCGAGAAAGCGAGCGCAGGTTGCGGTTCCCGTCCAATCCGCGCGGCAGCTGTGTCCACGGCAGCTGTGTATAATCCTCGCGTATTCATTTTTTAAAAAAAAAGGACCTGCTGGTACATTTTCTGAGTCCTTGATATCTGCTCCAAATAACAGCAACTTTCTCGGCAATTATAGAAGTCAACGCCGTAGAAACGGAATCTACGACACAGATGCACCCTGGCCAGTCCCCCACTGTGGACAGTCATGTACAAGCGCGGAACAAACAGGGACAAAGAAGGATGGGACACCACGAGCGCTTACTTCTAACTAAAGACTTACTGACACCCACTGTGGGTACGTGCCATTAAGCCTGAGGTCATCGCCATCAACACCATCAGATGCAAGTTCTGTTTGTGGCATTACTTTGCTTTGGTCTTCTGAATTAAATATAATACACGTTCTAGAGCATCTTCATTAGTTTGTCACATGCGACCTCTTCCCATTTCCACACACAAAGCCGCTATCTCTCATTTGGTTATAAGGTGAAATTCCTTTCTCTCACTTAGACACGTAAGTCCTCACACCCGTAACCGTGGACACGTGTCTAACAGAAAAAAAAAAAACTGCTGCCCATTCTTTGCTTGCTGCGTCGGGTAAGGTAATGAGATACGATATTTCTATATGTCCACGATGTTACAACCCGCGGGGTATACCTGCGGGGTGCATAGAATGTTGAATTTCGGGCATGACGGCATAAAAGTGTACAAGGCAACAGCCTTCTTGTCATGACGGCTTCTGTTGTTCGTCTACTTTGCTGACTGACTGACCGCACTGCCTGTTAGAAGAATCCAGCATCGAAACGGGCTCGGACTAGAAACGCACAGTCACTTTGGCTCTCTTGGTGTTTGCGCATGCGCCGTAGTTTTCAGGAGCGCCGCACGTAGTTGATATTACACTGTTGGCGCTCATAGTCGTATAAGTTTTTTCATAATTTTGATCTCAATAGCCTTCGTGGATGCTCTTGCCTTTCATATTGCTGAGTATTTAAATAAATAATTTCTATCTTAAAAAAAACACAATTTGGGCAACAACAGAGACACATGATTTTTTTTTTGTCACCGAAGCGGCAGGATAAGAGGAACAGATGATATAGCCCAGTGCAATCGTGCACCTATTGCGATATTAACACTACACTGACGGGCAGGCCTCATTTTTCTATACTCCGTTTCATACATGGCGTGCAATGGGGTGAAAGGTACGAAAGTAGTCCGCATGAAAAAATAAAGGCAGGCCTGCTAGTCCGCACCTGTTTTCTGGCCGAGTGGTCTAATGGGCACGAGAAAGGGACAACATGTCGTCAGCTATAAAGCGCATTTATTCCAGCTCATGACATATGTACCGCGTAAGAAGCCTGCGGGCAAAGCATTTACTTTTATAGCTCATCACAAGGAGCGCATTACTTTTTGATTGCGGATGTAGGTAGCGCAAACAATTAAGAGCGCTAGCCTTGACAGCAGTGCGCCTGATGTATGAAACGGCGTATGCACGCTCCAATGACGATAAAGTTGAGGGCCGTCTTATACACTTCTTCATCTTCTTTTTCATCGTCATCATCATTAGCCGAGTCTGTTGCAGAACAAATGCCTCTTCCAAAAATCTCCAGCTGCTCCCATTCCGTGCCAACTACGGCTACTCCATTCATGGAAATTTTGTAACTTCTCTCTTTGACTTTTTGCCTTACATTAAGTTTTCATTCCCGTGGCATCTGTCACCGAAACTAACCAAAGCTTTCCTTTGTGATGGTCATGTGTAATAAGCGAGTAATTACTCACTGGCGTCCACCCAAGCGCAGCCATAAAACTACAAAGGAAAGCTACAGCTTTCTCAGAAACTTGGCAGTGAAAGAAAAATTCGTGCTGGTCCGGTTATCGAAGCCGGTACCATGTACCATGCACAATTATTCGTTGCAATTTGAGCTAAAAATCATCATATAAGTAGTACATAAACCATATGTATAATGCTGCGCCCCGAGTCGAAGAAGCGGAGGGAAGGTTGAAGTAGGGTTCATGAAAATCCGCCGGCCGTATATACTACTGCGTGTCTCCGCAGATGCCGTTGTTCAGAATGAAAGTTACGTCGCGTCGACGTTAGTGAAATGCTTATATTTTCGTCGTTTTAATCGCTCAAATTTGTTGCACAGCGCAACTGTTAAGAGCACGTTCCTTGGGTTGAGCGTCTCTTGGAGCAGCAGACTGGAGAGGAGTGCTAGTCGAAGAAGGAAATGAAAAGCGTGCCCTATAACTGTGCATATATGCACGTCTTCCTCAAATTCTTTACCTCAGTATTTCGCATAATCAAAATGCCTCAGACGCACAAAGACCAACCTCAGTGAAGCTGATAACAGAGAGATTTAGCCTAGCGGTGACGTCCTAGCGTAGACGTATATACCAGCTTAACGGACGCCGGCTCTGCGCACGCGCCGTGGCATGGGTGTGGCTGGGCGGAGCCACTGTGAACCGGTGTACGCCTACGCTAATACGTGTCCGGTATTAGCGGTATGACTCGTGCGGTCAGGGCGTGCTGGGCATCCAGGTATACCCTCCACTGGCAGGTCCCTATACTGCCCCGCTCCCGCCGCGGAGGCAACTTTCTGGGAACATTCCTCGGACTTCAAGCAGCGTGCGACCGGCATCTGTGCAGCCGGGGCTACCACCCGCCACGCACACGCATGCGGACACGCAGCCCTCAGCTCTGTTATCATTCATTAGACTTTAATTTACACCAAGTGGCAAATTTTCGCAATACTATAAAAAAAAAATACCGGAACAGCTCGGCTCAAAATCTGCATTACCGAGTATCGTAACCGTCCCAGTGAGTCTTTTATTTGCGTAATTAAGGGGGAAAATCCTACGACCAGCGTTCAGTGAGTTTTCTACTTTAATATGAAAACCAAACTTTCTGGGAAAATTCAACTTACTACTTTTCGATGCAATTCCCCTTGACTGCACTGCACTTATCCTAAACACCAAGAATGATACTGGAAACGTGCCAACTCAAATGCCTAATTCATGAGTTATAACCCTGACTTTGGCCCCAAGATATTCTAAAATCATGGCCTCCGCTAACGCCATATTTCCTCTGAAGGTGCATGTATCTGAAGACGCTTTGACAGGTCGACCTGAACGGGGGGGTCATCATCAATTGATTGGCTACCCCACTTAAACTACTCCGCCCAAAACTTTATTTTTCCGCACGAAAGTGCGTAATCATCCTTCCATGGTTTTCTTCGGGCTTCGTTTATTCTCTTGTGCGGAATTTAATCGCCGAACAAAGGTCCAAATCCCTTACTTTCTTTCCGGTCCCACACTGTGTGTTCCCTTCCCACGTTGTCACTTGCACTGTTTTCATCTGACTGCTGTATGTTGTAAGAGACGTCTTAACCGGCTCAGAGAAGCTCACTTCTCTAACATTAAAAGAACATACTGCAGCAGACAGCTTAGTGAGCACCCTTGGTGCGATCCACAACGAAGGGGGAAATGCGACACGTTCGCGTGTTCCATCGCCGCGCCGAGCGCAGCCTGGCACCCCACTCCGAAGTTTGACATTATATGCGTCTTTCCGTGGAAAGCCTGCGGAGACGCTGCGTGCCCTCGTCCTTGCTCGTGCGCCGCGTATCGCATGAGTACTTCTTTATTTAAATCTGCTCGCGCCGGCGATTGCGCATGCTTCCATACGGGCCTGTCGCCTTGCATTACCACCGAGCCCGGGCGCACATGAACTGATTACACTCGGACAAGGTCGGCACCGGGAGGAAGTGGCGTCCACATTATCCGAGTGCGTGGCCCCAGCGTTACGAGGTCGGCTGGCCTCGGCGGCGGCTCGCGAGAGGAAATTTATGACGCCGCGAGCCTCGCTGTCTGTCCGTGGCGCGCTATTTTTTGCCAGATCTTCGCGAGAGCTGCCTGCGCGGGATTGTCTCCTTCGCCGGGACCACCCAGACGCCCGCCGGACGTCCATCTTGCACGGGACGCAGAGCGCCGAAGATTATGCGCCCGCATGGACACCCGGCGCCCCGCGGAATCCGAGGCGCACTCTGTCGGCGATGTGCGGCGGCCGCAAGCCTTCTGCCGCTGCACCCGCGCAACCTCTGCGGACGGCGACCTCAGCCGCGCGGTCGTTTTATTTGTCTCCCCATTGGTTCATAAATTGCGTGCCACAGGTTATGCGAACCGTGTTCTGCGTGGACGAAAAGGTGAGCGGAAAAAGCAAGTGCAGGCAAAATAGCAAGCGTCAAGACGCTGGTGGACGACGCCAGAAAGAAAGAGAGAGAGAGAGACAGGGCAGAAATAAAGTGGTGTTCGCTATGAGAGCTGCCGTACCCATGTTTCATGAACGTGCGCTGGCAGAAACAGGCGGCCGTCTGACGCTCGTCTGTTGTCGTTGGTCCCGCGGGTCTCCGAGAAACTCGACTCCTGAAGGTCCTCAGGGGCACACAATCGGTGGCGATTCGCTCTGCTTTCCGCAATGCCCGTTTCGCAGAAATTGATCGAGGAATGCCACTAATAAAGAGGGAGAGAGAAATGGGGAGGGAAGGCGTTTCGTTAGCTCGGGAACGAAGCTTCCTCGCAGATGTTTGCTGTCGTCGCAATTCTTCAGGGAACCATCGCGTTACAGGGCTCGTGGGGTGGGGAGCCCGCGACGACGTCCCGCCTTTTCCTCCGTGTCCCGTGCTCCGCGGCGAGCGTCGATTCTATTCCAGGAGGCGCGCTCGATCTGCGACACAAGTAGCCCCTTTGTAAGCGATGAATTACCCCGGAATTTTCGTTCGGCATTCTCGAATGGTCTCAGGGGTACGCAGCTCCGGTCCGGACCGGCGCTGAAAATTTGTTACACACTCGGTTTGCTCAAGCCAGCCGCTCCGAAGTGGAGCAATCCAAGCCCCGGAAGAGGCCCCGCGGATGCTGCCGGAGTCGCGCGGCCCCAGCGTTCCCTGGAGATCCCGGCGCTGGAATTCCAAACAGGCGCGGCTCCCCAAGCTGAGATGATCGTTACGCGGGGGTGCCCCGCGGTAATGAAAGGACTTTGTTAGCGCGCCCTGCCCGAACACTCGCCAGCTATGCGCTGCAGTGTGTGGCCGCGACCGGGCTGCGCTTAACGTCCCTCATGATGCGGCCTTTGTGGATGGCTCCGAGCGACACGCTCGCTTATCTCCCGTCTCAGAGAGCGACCGCTGACACACAACCCTTGGGTTAGAATCGATGGTTTTTTTGAAGAGGTTCACGTGCCTTCAGGCAGCCGCGCCGATCAAGCTGCGATAACTACTGCTTTGTTTGCCAGAGTTGAAATCAGATTTGTTCTTATTCACCTCGCAACAGCGGCTTGCTCTGCACTTGGAAAGATGACTGCGAAAGGCGTTTGGTACCTGTCGCTCTGAACGGCGCGTGATCGGGCTAATAATAATAATAATAATAATAATAATAATAATAATAATAATAATAATAATTGGTTTTGGGAGGAAAGGAAATGGCGCAGTATCTGTCTCATATATCGTTGGACACCTGAACCGCGCCGTAAGGGAAGGGTAAAGGAGGGAGTGAAAGTGATCGGGCTCAAAATCACCTTTTGCAAGTTCGTTCGAACACGTTGTGTCGCACGGATCAGCACGCGAGCACTCCTCACATGCACCCTGCGGCGGGCGCATCAGCGCCTAGCTACCCAGAGGCCCGAAGGTGCTCTTTCTTTCGCACCCTCCCATAACGTTTCGGGAGGTGGGCAGGGGGCCCAGTGCCTGGATCAGAGTAACCGCCGTTTCTTTGCTTTCGGCAGGTGGTACCTGTCAGGGACGCTGGAAGCGTCCGGCGCCCGAACCAGCTACGTACGCGACCGCGGGCAGTACGCGCACGGGACCATTGTGGCCGCGCGTGGAGTCCGCGGGCAGGGCGCGTTCCGCTCGACTGCCGGGCCCAAAGTCAAAGCTATTAGGCGCCCGGAGACCCTGGGCGTCGCTTGCGGGCGCAGCGGGAGCCGCCTGAGCCGCCGACGCGTGACGCGCCACGCGCAAAACCGCCCGCCGACAAAACTGCGCCGCACGTGCGCCGTTTCCACTGTCAGCCGATAATGACCGGTTCACGCCTTTGTTGCGCGCCTGCTGGACTGCTCCCGTTGAAGCATCGGGCTTTGTTTACGGAGCCTTGATTGGGGCTTGCGAAATCCGCATGGGGTGTGTGCCGCGGTCGGGTTCGCCACGCTCGTCCTGCCCCACGACAGGCCCCGTCTCGGACGACTCCCCCCACCCCAGAAGCAAAGCATGCGCCGGGGGCAGTGTTGTGAAAGGAAAACGAAAGGACGAGCTTGTGCATCGTGAAAGGTACGAGGCCGGCTTGGAAAACTTCGAGTAGACACGTCGCCAACAACACAGAGAACGACGTGCTCCGAGGATGCGCGTGCATGCGTGCGTGCGTGTGCGCCTCCTGCTGTAGTGCCGCAAGACGAAGCAGGTATTCAATAAAAAACTCTCATCGCGTGAGTGTCATCACTTCAGTATAGAGCGCACATTAGTATCGTTGAATTGTATGCTATAATTTGAATAGCTTAAAAGCGAATCTGCAGTCCTGAACACAGAAACCTCCTGCGAACATACAGAAGAGCCTGACGCTCTTTCCCACAGCCTCAGTGCGATTTATTCGCTCTATCAAAACGCGGCCGCCAGTGGAGGACCCGGGTTAAATCTCAGCCGCGTTTCGATGGACGCGAAACGCAAACGGCGCCCGTGTGCTGTGCGATGTCAGTGCACGTTAAAGATACTCAGATGGAAGCAATTATTTCGATGCCCTCCAACTACGGCATCTCTTTCACTCCTTCCTTCATCCCTTTCCTCACGGCACGGTTGAGGCGTCCATCGAGAAATGGGACAGTTACTGAGCCCTTTCTTTTTCTGAAAACCATTTTTAAAAATCTAACAGTGGTCGGTATGCCTTACTTTTGTTGGCTGTGCTTCGTTACACCCATGCAAATGACTACTCGCATGTATTTAGACCGTATACCTTCTTTGGGACGCATGTTTTTAACTGAATAATAATAATAATTGGTTTTGGGGGGAAAGGAAATGGCGCAGTATCTGTCTCATATATCGTTGGACACCTGAACCGCGCCGTAAGGGAAGGGATAAAGGAGGGACTGAAAGAAGAAAGGAAGAATAGGTGCCGTAGTGGAGGGCTCCGGAATAATTTCGACCACCTGGGGATCTTTAACGTGCACTGACATCGCACAGCACACGGGCGCCTTAGCGTTTTTCCTCCATAAAAACGCAGCCGCCGCGGTCGGGTTCGAACCCGGGAACTCCGGATCAGTAGTCGAGCGCCCTAACCACTGAGCCACCGCGGCCTTTTTAACTGCTGAAGAGTGCAATTTCGGCTAGTTAGTTTATTAGAAATAGAACACGGAGGACGGGCTAAACGCAAAAGGTTGGCGGAGGTTGTGCGGAGAGCCAGCACGTGTGTTGCCACTGTTTTCTATCGCCCGTGTTCGTTGCGATGCTTTGCCTATTTCTTTTCCAATTCCATTTTGTAGGGAGGATCTCGACGTTCTTGGCACCGTTCGCACGAGATGCAAGGGACAGGCAGTGTCAGTCGGAATGCATGTCGAGCACGAAATTGCGTTTGCTCATGAGGCACAGGGGGACGCTCTGCTAGCAAGGGCTATCTTCGTGACCGTTGAGGCTCCTGGTGGCTTAGCGCTTAGCACCAGATCAGGAGTCCGCTAGCACAACTGCTCTGTGAAACACGCGAGGCCTGCCACGGCCGCGGCGGATGCCCAACGTGGCCGCCCGTGGAAAGCGATAAAGTTTAACGAGAGGAAAGGTGGAGAGGTTATCTGGCGGTAACGTCACCCTGGCCTGCTACTCCATGCGGGAAAGGGGAATGGAGGGAAAGGGAGAGGTAGAGTGCGAATAGCGGGTGCTGATATGATACGACAATTATTGCATGGAGGAAGGGATGCTTAGGAGAGGCCCTCACTATCCGAGCTGCTCGCCAAAAAGTGTGCCGGAAGTCAAGCGCTTTCGCAAGGACTACTGGGATTCTTTGATCGACGGCGCAACTAATAGTAACGTTGGGCGCAGAGCTAGGCCTCGTCTGCTGCATTGCGCAAGCGCTCTGTGACGGCAGCCAACTAGCGAGGGGAAGCCCTCATGGCCGGCTTCAAAAAATGTGACGTAACGGCCTCTCCTAAATTCTTTCCATCCTCCATAAATGAATGCAAGGGGTGGCCCGGGCAATAGAGATGTCCACGCACACGCTGGCTGGCACTCGTCTCTCACGCAGATTCAACGCGTAGCGCACGCGGTCCATGTCTTGCACAAACACTGACGGACATAATTTACCCATGCTTTAGAGATGGGTCTCCATGCAAATATTGTAACAACTTAGCACACTCACGTATGAAGCTTTGGATGTGTCAGTGGTGCAGTCCATGCACAGCTGCAGAGACGGGCTGTAACATACAAACACACAAGTGACCCGGCACAAAAGCGTATGCACTCCATAGCGCAAATCATGTAGGGCATAGGGCATGCACAGAGCCCGCGGCGCCCATGGTCAGTAAATTAACTTTGGCATCCTTCTCGCGCGCTATGGTCTCTGTAGCACAAGAGGCTTATTATAAGCCCCTTTCGATATGATGTACGCGACTGAACAGTGCTAACGGACAGGACGGAAGAGAAGAGCGCAGCCATATGCGCTGTTCAGTTGTTTCCATCAACATGGACCAACCAGCCCGACTAAGCCCTCTTCTTGAATGCCTTTCCAGATGTCCCTGGAGAGAGGAGAATTAGACCAGAGGCCGCATTTTGCAACATTTCGTTTCGTTTTCGTATCATTTGGTCCTCCGCCATTGGTCGCTGCTCCCGGTGGCTTAGGTCGTAGGGGATGACGTCACTGTTGTCGTGGTAGAAACACGGCCATGACACCTGCATAAACACGCATCCTGCGCTGGTAGACCGGTGCCGACGCCGCCGAATGACTGGGCGCGACGGCGCGCTAGACACACCTCTGAGCTTTATGGGCGCTCTTCCTGCCTCGAGACTGAAAGTGAGCGGTAGTTGTGCGACAAAAAGCATATGGTCCCTGTGACTCGGCAGAGCTGGATGCGGCAGCAACAGGGTGGGTATACCATTAACGCCGCGACCAGACCGGCCGCGTCTGTGATTGGTCGTTTGCTTCCCCACATCTTGTTGCTTTTGCCCCCGAACAACATCGTGCCCAAATGGTTTGGTTTGTTTTGTGGGGTATAACGTCCCAAAGCGACTCAGGCTCTGAGGGACGCCGTAGTGGAGGACTCCGGATAATTTAGACCACCTGGGGCTCTTTAACGTGCACTGACATCGCACAGTACACGGGCCTCTAGTATTTCGCCTCCACAGAAATGCGACATCCGCGGCCGGGATCGATCCCGCATCACGACCAGGTCAAGTGGAGACGAAATGTTACAAGATACTGCAACAGAGGAATCTCTGTCTCACAGAAAGGCTATGAGCTGCTGGTAGTAACAGCAGATCCGGACCTGTTACAGGGCGGTTGCTCTGTCCAATAGATCATCGCATGCATGCTGACAAACTTATTTGCTTCGCTCGGAAAACCAACCAATGATTGATGCCCTAACAAAAACTTGGACTATTGCAATTCGAATTCGGTACTCTCAGAATTTACTTGGGCATTTTTTCGACTTTCCGAAGCAACAAAAGGAAAACAGCAGGTGGCCCCTTAAGCGGAAAAAGGGCAGGAAAATGGGACGAATATGGTCTGCGGTATTATAGGAGTCGCGCTTCAGTGCCGCGGAGCGCAGGCAGATACAGCTGCGTCACGCGTTGCGGGGCTTGCAATTTCTGAAGTGCCGTACGAGTCCACGTCAATTTGTCTTACTGCGACCCGCGCCCGGCTGGCGCCAGAGCGCCGCTGGACCATTTTCGTCCCGCCATTTTCGTTCAGCCTAGGATGGGGCCTCAGTTTAACCTGTTTTTACATAAAGGATAACCAGTGCTTACATAGTATACTGAGCCACCAAGCATCAGCATACGTCGCCCGGCATACATCACCCTGTGGGCCTTTTCATGCGGCGTCGGCTGCCGTTGCGAACGGCACGCTCAGTGCGTAGGCTGCATGCGGGCTCTTCGGCTAAAGGCGAGAGTTGGATGACCCCGCAGTCACTCGCGTGGCGCCTATACAGCCTGATGTCACGCGATCATCCCCAAGCAAGGTAGGTAACCATCGCGGCCCACAAGTCTAATGATACACATTAAATGGGACCAGCAACTTCACCTCAGCTGCGAGGGGCCCTCAGTGACGGCCGCGCTCATCACTTAAGTTTACATGGTGTTTCACCTCGGACTGTTAGTAAGTCTTAAAAATAGTTTTTTTTTAGTTGGTGGAGTATCTTCTTCGCTACAGTACTGCAACCTGCGGTGGCCACCGCAAAAAGAATTAGGCGCGTTAATTACCAACTTAATTAACTTAAACCTAACAATTAATTATTCAACTAGTACAGTTAAACTCCACATTTACCTTGGGATTGGTAGCTCGCCATTGCTGATATCGATACCAGTTTCTAGATTTTCGAAAAGGCCATTCTCGTCGGAGCATTATAGGCCGTTCAGCATCAGCGGGCAGAGGGCACGTGATCACTCTCTCGCCGCCGGGTGATGCGCGCAGAGTCGCAGATACGCGCGGCTGCATGCGTTGCTCTGCTCTTGCATGGGTCTAGGTTCGGAGAGTGAAAATGGCGCATATTAAGGCGACAGCGTTAAGCAGCTCGTGTCGGAGAAAAGCCGGTGTCGTCGGCGTCTTTGGCCGTGAGCGAAAAATGGCGCATCTCGGTGGACACCTGAACCGCGCCGTACGGGAAGGTATTTTCCTTCCCTTACGGTGCGGCGCGCTACGGGTGTTCAGCGAGAATTGTGAGACAGCTAGCCGTCATTTCCTTTCCTTAAAACCAATTTTCATTTCAATTTCCTTCCCTTACGGCCCGGTTCGGGTGTCTACCAAGATATGTTTCCTTTCCTTAAATTGTCCGGGCAAGGGGTCGCACCGAAGGACGATGGCGTTCCGTGGATTCCTTGGCAATGCTGCAACACGCTGTCGCGTCCTGCTCTTAAAGGCGAAGCTTATGCGTCCTCCAAATTTTTCTTTGCAATGTAGCTCCAACGAGAATGGCATTTTTGAAAATTTAAAGACTGGTATGAGTATCAGAAATAGTAGGCAACAAATCTCGAGAAAAATGGGGAGTCTAACGGTAATGGCTAAAAGGATCATTATTTGATTTCAGGTAATTAACTTGTTAATTAACACACACAAGCTATTTTCTGGTGGCCGACGCCAGTGAACAATTTTTAACGAAGAAAAAGCCCTCATAGCTAAAAAAAATATTGTCGATTTGCGTAGTTAGGCCAAATGCAAATTAGGTGCGTTATCACTTCCATTTTCACTGCAGTTCCGGACCGGTGTTCAGATCCAGTCTTCACGGATGGCAGTTGATCGGATAGCGATAATGGGTTAATGTCCATATATGCAGAATTGGTCATCCTCTCCTTTACATTCATAGATCCCTGGAGTCCTCATACCACTCCTGGCTCAGAGGTTCAGCGGTTAAGGGATGCGCCACTGCTCTTCTACGGCAGGTGCTGCCATCGAAGGGACTTGGGTTTCTTGGGTTTGGTTGAGACCCGAGCAACCTTTCGTTATTAACAGAACTCCCACCTGTCACAGTAAACAAATTGCCACGCGCGCGCGCGCGCGCGCGTGTGTGTGTGTGTGTGTGTGTGTGTGTGTGTGTGTGTGTGTGTGTGTGTGTGTGTGTGTGTGTGTGTGTGTGTGTGTGTGTGTGTGTGTGTGTGTGTGTGTGTGTGTGTGTGTGTGTGTGTGTGTGTGTGTGTGTGTGTGTGTGTGTGTGTGTGTGTGTGTGTGTGTGTGTGTGTGTGTGTGTGTGTGTGTGTGTGTGTGTGTGTGTGTGTGTGTGTGTGTGTGTGTGTGTGTGTGTGTGTGTGTGTGTGTGTGTGTGTGTGTGTGTGTGTGTGTGTGTGTGTGTGTGTGTGTGTGTGTGTTTACATGCTAGGCAGGTGAGCAGCCTGCCGCAAAGCAGGCTGCAGACAATTAAACAAACAAACAGGCAGGCAGCGGTTAAGTGCGGGGAATGCACACTATAAGTGCTAACGCACTGAAAACCTATTTTTAAAAGCTGCTACCCGCCGCGGCGGCCCAGTAGTTAGGGCGCTTGGCTACTGATGCGGAGTACCCGGGTTCGAACCCGACCACGGCGGCTGCGTTTTTATGGAGGAAAAACGCAAAGGCGCCCGTGTGCTGTGCGATGTAAATGCACGTTAAAGATCCCCAGGTGGTCAAAATTATTCCGGAGCCCTCCACTACGGCACCTCTTTCTTCACTTCTTCTCTCAGTCCCTCCTTTATTCCTTCCCTTGCACCGCGGTTCAGGTGTCCACCGAGATGTGAGACAGGTACTGCGCCATTTCCGATCTTTAGCTCAAAGGGAGGACGCTGACGTAAACATATAGAAATTCAAGATTAAGAATTGATCAAACGTAAGATCGGCGCAATTTATATGATACCCGCTGCTGTGGCTCAGTGGTTAGTGCGCTCGGCTACTGATCCGGAGTTCCCGGGTTCGAACCCGACCGCGGCGGCTGCGTTTTTATGGAGGCAAAACGCTAAGGCACCCGTGTGCTGTGCGATGTCAGTGCACGTTCAAGATCCCCAGGTGGTCGAAATTATTCCGGAGCCCTCCACTACGGCTCCTCTTTCTTCCTTTCTTCTTTCAGTCCCTCCTTTATCCCTTCCCTTAGGCGCGGTTGATGTGTCCGCCGATATGCGAGACAGATACTGCTCCATTTCCTTTCCCCAAAAACCAATTTTAATTTCATTTTCAAACTGCTAACAGGCTTTGGTGGAAGACCCTGCTTACATTCGAGTACAGCAAGGGAATACGAAGGGGGCAATCATGGCAGCGACAGTTCTGCCAAGCGGCGGCTTCCTGCCAGTGTCACTACGCAGCGCATTCGTTTTGCCGCTTTGTGCGTCCGTCGGTCGCGGCAAAGGCGGCTGCAAAGGAGAAAATTCACAGACTGTCTTGTCGTCGAGAGCAGATGTAAGCACGAAATGCATTGCCGGAAAGGCGTAGCGTATTCTTGGACGGCTCACAGATACTGATAGCCACATTCGAACCTCTAGAAACGTCCACCATCAGCCGTTTTTCTTTCCTACGCTTTACTTCGCGATCGACAGCGCGCCCGGCTTTCTTTGCCGCTGTTTATGTATGGCGACCCGCGCGACCTGAGCTGGTTACTCTCTGTGCTCTGATGTATGGCGTCATGGGACCTCTGTCGCCGGCACGCGCACTACGTAACCAAAACCACGCAGCCTCGCTCATCAGGTGCCACCAGGACTGCGCGTGCGCCTCTCTGGCTGCAGGGCAGAACCTAAGGCCGCTGTCTGGCTTTTACCGCCACGGGACCCTGAAGACGCTGCTGTTGACGCCTGCACTGCTCCGGCGGCAGCGCAGCACTTAGGCACCATGGGGTGGGTGAACTAAAGGTTTAATAATAATAATAATTGGTTTTTTGGTGAAAGGAAATGGCGCAGTATCTGTCTCATATATCGTTGGACACCTGAACCGCGCCGTAAGGGAAAGGTAAAGGAGGGAGTGAAAGAAGAAAGGAAGAGAGAGGTGCCGTAGTGGAGGGCTCCGGAATAATTTCGACCACCTGGGGATCTTTAACGTGCACTGACATCGCACAGCACACGGGCGCCTTAGCGTTTTTCCTCCATAAAAACGCAGCCGCCGCGGTCGGGTTCGAACCCGGGAACTCCGGATCAGTAGCCGAGCGCCCTAACCACTGAGCCACCGCGGCGGGTCACTAAAAGTTTCACCAGTGTTCTTTTAGGTTCGACTCCGTGTTCTCCTCCTTCCTGGCGCCAAGGTCACGCACGGCGCTCCTACAACGGGAGCTAAATGCATTTGTGCTTAATACGCAAGCGACAGCTGATTTGCTACCGATTTTCCCTTCTTTCGCAGCTGGCGGGCGTGATTACTTACGAATGTTTTTCTTGACACTTTTCCTCGCCGACGGCAGACGCCAACAAACGTTTGATGCTCGGTGTTTTTCCTCACAATGCTGTTCCGGCTTAGAACTTTTACTTAACTTGGAACTTTAACTTAGCAATTTTAGATGGGAGATGGGCGCTTATGCTGACACAGGCGGACGAGCGCGTACCGCGCGCAAGCTGTAGGGTTCATACTCCTCGTATTTATTTCCCCTTTTCATCTTTCTCACAGCGGTATTTGAAACACCCCGCTGTTTAGAGGTAGAGCTCTGGTCAAGTGCGCAATTTGAGCCATTCAGTGTTCAGCGCATCATCAAGACCGTCGTACCGTAGGCGACTTCTGTGCCCCGCAGTCACTGTTCGCGGGAGAGCTTGTGCTTGGCTCCTTCGGCACCCCTCACTCGAGCTCTCTCTTCAGCGGCGCGAAACACAATCCACTGTTGTCCCAACAGGATTAGTATACTGCCAACAGGCGCCGCGAAACCGAACTTACGTACCCGTTTAGATCACAAGAGGGCGCCCCCTGCGAGGGGCTCTGAATACTTTAATCGTGATCGTAGCGCCACTCAAGCTCATAATGGGTTGCTCTGCTTCCCGCGCAGCGGCGCAACAGCCATTAAATGTACATAAGGGGCGCCATCACCCGATCGAAATACGACTATTTTTCATTTTCTCCAGAACGGAAAGAGGCGAGAGAGGAAGGCGGACAAAAGCGGCCCGTGCGCACCGCGAAGGGAGGGGAGCGCTCCAAAATCGCGCGGCGTTCTGCAAACTTTTCTCCTCGAATTTCGGAAGTGGCAGGCGTGCCGTCGACCGCGCGTCGTCAGCGGCTAAAAGCGCGCCCGTCGACTAGTCCTCATCGCCGGTTTCCCGTCCAAGATGGATGGCCGCGGCGGTCGCTCGCGGTGCGCCACCCGGGGAGGAGACCGCAGGCAGCCGAGGCCCCCACTCGGCCGCCGGGGGCTCCCGCGAGGTTCCGGTCGCGTTTCCGAGCAGCCTCCGTACCCGGCACACTTAAAACTTTTTTCAAGGAAGGAGAGGGAAGAATCTACAATGATGGGATAATTGGCCGCTTTTGTAACGGCAACTGGTTGCGAGTTGCGAGGCACGCTGGCGCGCAAAATTCGACAAAAGCGGCTGCGCGTCTTATTGTCCCTCATTTTGTCTGCTCAGAGTGTGTGCGTAGCGATCGCTTAGTTGCAGATGCACCAGCTTTCTTGTTGACGCGGTTGTGCGTGGGCGACGAGGCGCTCTGGGGCAAGTCTGGGTTTTTTCTGCCTCGGTTGCAGGTGGTCGCGGGTTCGAGCCTCACACTGCCGAGCGCCCACCGATACAATGAATGCAGCGTGTCCCGACCAGCCACCCGTACAGGGGCTGTTATTACTAATTCGTTGTTTTGATTGACAATTACTTATTTATTTTTACTCCAGAGTAGTTATGGGATGTCTTCTCTATTTGTCCACATATTTCCCATCTGTTTTTTTTTTATTGTTTCCTGATCGTTCCTTTCATTTTTTAGTGCGCTAGCATTAAGACCCCCACTCACCGATTTCGCCTCTGTCTGTCTATATTTTCACACAATATACAACACAAAAGCTTCTACTCTACAACAAAGTCAGCAACTGCGAACGAATGGCATTTGCCAATTAACTTCTACCCCATGCATGTTAAGCTGCGACCGGCCGCAGAGGCGCTTAAAAAAAAATCTTTATTTTCGCGATGGTTTCGATCATTTGATGACAATGCAAAGGATGAAAAAGTAGGCTGAGGTGAAAAGGTATGTTTAATTAGGGAAACTGTGTCTACATTTGTAATAATGGAGTAATTAGTCATTGGCATCTACCCGAGCGCAGCCATACGGCTACAAAGGAAAGCTATGCAGCTTCTATTGAAACTTCGTAGTTAAAGAAACATTCGTCCTGGTCCGGGGTTCGAACCCGGGACCCAGCGCTTCACCGGAGCAGTCGCTCTATGAACTGAGCTAACCGGGACGGCAATTAAAAGGAGTGCCATACGTCGTGCGGTGGCATTTCTAAAACGCCAAAATAAGGACCTACACACGCACACACACACACGCATCCCCCCCCCCCCGCACACGCACGCACACGCACGCGCGCGCGCACGCACGGTAAGCACGAGATTGAAAGCATCTAGCGAGGTGGCTGTGAGTCTTAAGGGGATCTATAAAGCTGAGCGAAAGGACAAAAGCATTTTCAGATAGCTTAGGTGCTGATCTGGAGGCGTTGTTGCTAGCTGTCAACGTCACAACGCTTATGTACTCTAAATGCAAGCGTTTTGCGGGAGTTTACACTGTTACATCCACACATTTAGTTCAGCGCATGCAAGCGGAGACGCAACGATAACGTCAGCTTAGTGGCACCATCAAAATTTTAGAACAGGAACCCCTTTTGTCAACAAACCAACACTCTTCTTATTTTCGTTTTTACGTTTTAATAATTGAGGGGGAAGGGGGATGCAGCGCTCAGAAAATTTCGGGGGGGTGCTCTGACACCAAACGCACCCCCCCCCCCCCCCCCCTGGTTATACGCCCCTGCCTTAAGGCGGAGCTTAAGTGTCCCCTCCAGTTTTAGTACGCTGGCATGGCCCTAAGGACCCCAATCTCCGATTTCGCCGATGTTTATCTGGAGCCCGTCTGACCTTGAAAGCCAAGCCTCGAACGAAACCCGGAGTGAAAACCGAAGTGCTAGCACCTGATTCGCATTTGGGCTAACCATGCTAAATCGTCCGTAATTTTTTGTTCTCATCAGTAACTGCGTCTAATCAGCATCTCATTTCTTTTCGTACTATTTTATCCTGTTTTCTCTGTTTTGCACCTTATTATGCCATGAGCTTGTTTTTTTTCTTGTTGCTTTTTGTAGAAATAAATATGAGAATACATTCACAAAGAAAGTTTTGCGTGTGATTATGAAATATCTGCCAAATGGCACAGAAGGAATCACACATCGAAGTAGTGCACGAGAATAGAGGGAATGGCGCAGGAGGGGTTAACGCGCACCGCACCGGGCGTCAGTATATCACTACCATCTTGTTGCATTGCTCTAATGCATTACTTCCATGTAACCATAATTTGCATAGGTAACGTATATATTTTTCACATAACAGTGTTTGCCTTCCCGCTACCCTCCTTCTGCTATTCCCGCTTTTCTTGGCTTTTTTTGCTTTTTGTTCTTTGCTTCTTCTGCAGATTTCTAAATGCTGCTTTTCCCGGCCTTCCTGCGTCTTCTATATTCTCGTTTCCCGCGCCGTGTCGTCCTCCTTCCTTTGTTTTCATCGCTTTTTATGCCTCCGCTATATATGACTTCGAACTTCCGCCCAGAAGTAAGACCTTTGCTTTGTTTCGTTTTCAAAACATTTTTTTCTCCTTTAAATTACTTTTTGAAAGCTCTGGGCATTTTGCTTCCCTTCTTTTACGTCTGATTGGATTAAAAGCCGGCGAGAAACCACTATCCCATCAGAATCTCTGTTTGGACAGCGGCTGGTTAATTTGGTTGCTGTTATGTAGGCTTCCATTCCTGAACGAAGGTGGGCATCATCCCCTTCGTTCGATTCCATATACAATTGTGTCGGCGTTTTCGCTGGCCACGTTCTCACAGCAGCGCAAGCTTGTCTCACATAATTTCTAGACAAGCGCATTTCTCAACGGGAAGTTGTTTATGAACGCACTTTTTTTTCATATATAGTAAGATTCCACTGTAACAATCAATACATCCACAGATCGCCCCTTGGCAGGCTTGCATTTTTTTTTTGCTGCTAATGTTTTTGCTATCGTCAAAAGCGTTCCCATTGGTTTTCTATGGCAGTCTTAACTACTCGACGCGAGCGATGAACAAATTTTAAAAGAAAAGATTTTGCTATGCATCGGGAGAATGGACCATAACCATCAATATTTTTATAACAGTACCTTACAATATTCCTCAGTTGTATCATAATTAAAATTGATGTCCAAGAATGCTGGACTTGAATATAAAAGTCACGACACATTCCTGTATGTTGAGAAGCACTTGCAGCTGGGCGTGTTGGTGCATACTCAGGAAAGACACAGTAGCGCAAAAGGTGAACACGGACGTAGTGAGGGAACAGTCTTTCCTGAACATTCGTTTGTGCTGTAGTTCATTTCAGGTATACTTACTCAACAGGTAGAGCTGAGAGGACATTTCGCTTAGAAGCACCTTCATATTTCCGTTCTGGAAAGAATTCCAACCAGTAAAGAGGTTAGGTGTCGCGCTAACGTTTTTCTCGAGAACACCAGCGTCTAGTGGGACAACCGGTAGAAATGCAGCCAAATGGAAGCAAAGTTAAACCCACCCAATACTCAACAAAAGCATTGGATATGCGCCCGTGAAGATAAACACTACAGACGAAAAGAATGAAGGGCCCGAACTGATCGAAAAAAAAAATGCGAAAGCGGAAAAAAAAGGAAACAAAAACCCTGCGCCTTCTAAGGTTATGCACGGTATGGCATACCTATAGCCTAACAGCCACTATACCCATGGCAGCTTCGCAGGCTGAAATCATTTGTTAAAGAAAATGCACAGCACAATTGCGCACTTATTTCGCACGCTTGTCGGAGACTTCGCACGTGACACTTTCGTCTTAATCGTCAATTTGTTTTTCACTCCCATCGAATTGAGAGTCAGGTAGTTATCTATTGTGGCCCTTCCACACTGCATTCAAGACACTCTATAGCCACGTCAACACCTTTATATTCCTAAACCATGTGTCGTCGTTGCACGTGTTGGCAACGATGACTTCGATGACATCGGAGAGTACAGTTCCTCCTGGTTTGATACCTCGGCACCAAATGGAAAGCGGCCATAGCAGAGATAGCCGTGACGCATTTGTGGCACTTCCTTGACTTGCCTTTGACATATCGTCCTTCGCCTTCGTCCGACGTGTGCCGCACGTTGTCATGCGCGCAAGCACTTGCTGGGCTGCAGAGCTTGTAGCGCGATCAAGAGTCCCAAGGCTGCAGTTTCAGGATCGCAGATTTCTTGTAAAGTTTTCCACGCTGGAACGCACCCCTTCGCGGAGGCGTTTGGACTACTCTTCAAAAATTTGGGTAGTTTGAGCCATGAGCCACATAACATGGCCCAGAAGGAAACTCCTTGGGCTGTTTACTTTTGGCAAAGGCTGTACGTTTCAGATCTTCAGTGCATTTTTCTTCGGAGGAAACTGCTTCATGCCACAGGGGGTTAGTTATGTTGGCATTGTACCTCGATCGAGCGCGTACAGTCATTGAAACAGACTGTATGTCCTTACTTCCGAAACCTGAGCAAATGTGCCCATGTAGTGGCGGAACTATACTGGTTGACTCGCTAGTCCACCGCGGCTTTTTTTTTTAGGAGAAGAGACAGTGAAGTGGACAAAAATATACGCACTTATCCTCCTACCCTTTCTACCTATCTACCTTTCCTATTTCGATATTTTTCCTTTTCAAAATCGTCAACTTCCTCCCTATCCTTGGCCGGTCCCCCATGCAGTGTGCGTACGTGTGACTTGCTAGTCCACCGCGGCTATTTTTTTTTTTGAGAACGGACAGTGAAGTGGACAAAAATATACGCACTTATCCTCCTACCTTTTCTACCTATCTACCATTTCTATTTCTATTCCATTTCCTTTTCAAAATCGCCAGCTGCCTCACTATCCTTGGCCGGTCCCCCATGTAGTGTGCGTACGTGTGACTTGCTAGTCCACCGCGGCTTTTTTTTTTAGAAAGGACAGTGAAGTGCACAAAAGTCTGCGCACCTATCCTCCTACCTTTTCTACCTATCTACCATTTCTATTTCTATTCCATTTCCTTTTCAAAATCGTCAACTGCCTCCCTATCCTTGGCCGGTCCCCCATGCAGTGTGCGTACGTGTGACTTGCTAGTCCACCGCGGCTTTTTTTTTTTTTGAGAAAGGACAGTGAAGTGCACAAAAATCTGCGCACTTATCCTCCTACCTTTTCTACCTATCTACCACTTCTATTTCTATTTCATTTCCTTTTCAAAATCGTCAGCTGCCTCACTATCCTTGGCCGGTCCTCGTGCAGTGTGTGTACGTGCCACTAGACGTCTGCAACATCACTTACGTAGACTAAATTTGCAGCACATTCATGCTGATATAACACTGTCCATCGATGGCCCAGACGGAACCACTGTTCACGGAAAAACCGCGCTACATGCAGTAAGTTCCCTGCCCCCAGAACTTGAGCGGGGACGCGAAGTCTGACCGGAAGCTTCCGAGAGCGGAAGCAGGCGTCGGAACACCGCCAACGATCCGGAAGCTCGCCTCGTTTGGCGGCCTTCGGAGCGCTTCGCGGAGGAACGCTATATACACACTCCCGTCGGGCTCGCAACATAGTTATGGCAGCCGCGCTTATAGGAGCATCAACAAAGAACGATGACACGCGAGGACTCGCAGCCTCAAAACAGGAGAGGTTGCTGCTGCTGCTGATGTGTGATCTGCCCGTATAGCGCGTATCCGCTAGTTTTAATGAAGAGGCCTCCAAGGCGTGAACTGTAGTAAGGGAATATGTGGGAAGCGCTTCCTTGCAATCATTAACATATACATTAGATAAGAGGAAAAAGTTCCCGTTGAAGCCATAATTGTTATTTTTTTTAAATGAATGTATTTGTGGACATGTTTTATATTTTCTTTTTCAGTCGCTGCCGAAATTGAACAATAAAAACGCGACCCTAAACGCAGACTGGCGGCCCGGCAGGTTCCATTGACTGCCGCATCCGTTCCGCTTCCTGTCGCAGCGGCGCCGGAGTCGACGCGCACGTCGTCGGCCGAGCTGCAGATATCGTCCGTGGCGCCTTCCGTTTGTTGCCGAGTTTTGCCCGGCAGACTGCGCCCCCGTCCTGGCGGTGTCTCGAAGAAGCTCATATTTAGCACACGGATCGAAGGATTCCGTGAAACGGAGACGGCCAAGGGCGCATCGTATCAGGGGGGAGCTCACCGCGGCCCCCTTTCCGAGGAAGCACGCGCTACCCAAAACAAAGGCGCGTAAGTTAAGCACCATCCGCGACGTTTTATACAGCCGCACTTTTTTGTTTGTTTGCTGCTGCTGCATCTTTTGTTTTGTTAGCGCATCGGAAAGAAACGAAAGTACATCCGAGGCGAGACAGAAGTCAGTCCGTCCATTGCAAGGAGGCAGCAGCATTTCGTCATGAAGCAAAACAAGCAAGCAGCGGCGAACACAAGCGCCCTGTCGGGAGCTGGCAGGCCTCCGCAGGCACATCATAACCCGCGTCGGCAGCATTTAGCGCTCCGTTTTCTACACGCCACGGCGAACTGGCCGTCGCCGTGCCAAAGCGATGAGTTACTCGATCCGCTTCGCGCACACGCACAAACACGAAAACTGGGGCACAAGGAGCAGGCGGGACAAGGAGCAGGCGGGAAGGGGGGGTGGGGGCTGCGGAGTGGTATTTGGTAGGCGGCACGAAATGACGAATGGCAGCCCATCAAGGAACAGTTCAGATTTGTTTAAAGCCCCACTGCTACCACCATCCCCCAATCCTCTTTCATTTTTTTTTATTTTTGAGAAGGAACTCGAGCGCGAGGACCCTCGTCCCATCAGCGGTCGGGCACGATGAAAAAAAGGCAGTCGCGAATATTTCATTTCTCGACCCCCACGGCGGGAGGCCGTGTATACAGCGCGCCATCTATAGGAGCCGCACGGAGCCTATTTGGCCTCCTTCCAGTAGCCATCGTTTTCGCGGATGGCGTGTCGACTGCCTTCCATGGATGCTCGGCGGTCGAACGCGAAAGGCTCTGTGGGTGCGTTTTTAATCAGCTTGAGTGAAACCACGCTGCCTTGCGGACCTGCTTGTTGCATTGCTCCGTCTGCTTTCCCCCCTCCCCTCCTCCGTTTTCGAATCGGCGACCGCTCGCAGACGCGACGCGAGCAGACCCGACAACCGTGGCGCGTCCGTCGGAAGCTTCGCCCACAAGCGGCGAGGCTGCGGCGGGAATTGATGGACTTTAAAGGCGATTTCACGCTGTCCCGTTGTGGCGAGCCGTCAGAGCGGACGCGCGCGCGAGGCCTGCCGCCAGATGGGCGGCCGCGCAACCCGTTTCGCCGCGCGGGGTCTGCCGCGGAGGCGCCCGAGCATTCCTGGCGCGGCCCGGGGCCTCATTTATTTCGCGGACCGATTTCATCTCACTCCCCGCCTTTCGCGGCCGCCGGATTCCTGCTGCCGCTGCGCGCGGCGGACCCATTTGAAATTTATGCCGCCAGTTTAAAGTCACCGCACTCGGACATGGCCGGGACCGCTCGGCGTCTTTGCGCGGGCACATATGACGGGACAGCGCGTTTTTGCGCCGCCAGCGTATATTATTTCTACTCCGCTCTCTAATTTCCCCGTACCAGCCCCGGAATGGGCGGGTGCGCCTTCTGCTGCGCGGCGGCGGCTTACCGGCTGTACTTTTTAGCCTGCTTCTATTTTCAGAAAATGAAACGCCAGTTTTGTTTCCGCCCCAAAGTCTCAGTTGTGCAGGTTACAGACTCTCAGCTGCCATGTTCGGTCGAAGGCGGCGAAGCGACAGAAAAGCGTCGAGCTCAATGCAAGCGCGTTTCCTTCTTTCTAATTTTTTCCTCCATCCCTTAATAGGCCACATATACGATAAACCATGACGGAATATTCACACAGCTAATTAGAGAAAATATTTTTTTCCCGGTAACAGGAAAAAGAAAACGGGAAGGAGAATGAAGAAAATGTTTTAACAATGCATTCACGTCAACCGACTTCGTCTCTTCCAAAATATACGCTTCGAGACAAAGAAGCGACACGACAGATCAAAACGAGTCACAAAAACCATATTTAAATGTTCGATTCAACGTTACTGCAGCTAACTAGACTATTAATGCATAGTGTGCTAACGTAACAATGCGCAGCTCACTGAACAACAAATAATTTCAACAAAAAGTAGCGACCAACACGTGTACTCTGAACAGATTGCATATCGTCGCTCACAGCATGAGGGGCCCCTCGTCACCGGCTGCCGTATTTAGGCGACCTTAACCAAACAAGGTGGACCCTCAAGTGCCTTAGCGAGGAACCGACGCAGACATAGCTGACGCTTGTTGAACTTCATGTGAACAAGACAAGTGCACAGGTATTAATTGCAGTAAAATGGAGAGTTGAGCTGGCTGGTACATTGTTTGACTGGAAAAACCCGCGGAACGTTGTGTTCCTTGGGCTTCTGTCTGCACGAGGAGAGTGAGATTGACTGCGCGGGCGCCACCGCTTTGGAGTAGTTTGTTGCCCTCATTCGAAGGGAATTTTGAGGCCATACCTTCCCACGCGGTGCACCCCTGGATAGCCGAGCGCTAAGTCAAGGGGACCGTCTGTTCCAGTTGGACTGACCGGCGGCCGCGGTATTCGAACCCCCGCCCTCCCGAATCCCAGGCGAGCTTCCTTCCTCATCCCCTGTCGAGGCGCTGTTTTCGAACTCAAACAGCTATAAATGTGCGATTTCGTATAACATTGCATGTCAATACCCGATGACGTTGTTTTCTTGGGCTGCGTGGCTCGTAGCATGTGACTGATAGAAACGGAATTGTAACAGTGCGTTTTGTTAACAGAACCCGACAAGTCAAAGAATCGCATACGTGTGTTGGCTTGATGCCAGTTTTTTATCGCTACGGTGTAGTGAGCGGAAGTTTTCATTTGTGCCCGAAAAAGGGGGACTGAAACGAACAATAAACCAGGGCCTAAGTACCACGTCGACACTCGTTCTCCCCATAGTTCTTCACCAAACCATGCAGCCTCCCCTCTAACCGCCCCTTTTTACTATACTTGTTGGTTCTCAAGTCCCCAAGGCACCGCGCCTCTTTTGCTTCTTAACTATAGCGGAAAAGAGGTAAAAGGAAAGGCAACGAAAATACAACTAGTTAACTAAGACTTTTTTTTTAAGGGGTTGGCGCGTACGCCTAACCCCACTACCGAAAATCGCATGCTCCAGCCTCCCCAGTTTGGGGAAGTGGCGGGCTTTAGCCGACCGCAGTGCAATGGCCGGCCTCCAGCCGAGGACTCGGCCTGGATGATCACCCAGCACCAGGTAGGTAACTAAGACTTAATCGTCAACTTTTTGTTTATTTATTTATTAGTTTCAGGGCGCAATATTATATCGCGGAATCGAGGGCCGTCAACTTCGAAGGCGAGCCCAGTTCTCAAATTTTCTGAATCGTCATCGCGGTTCGAAATATCGAAGGCCGAAATGCGCCTTTCAAAGATCGTTAAGTACTATAGGCTTTCCCAACGTTGCAGGCAGATAAAATGGCGTCGCTCGAATTTCTAATGCAGCAAATACAGACGCAGTTTGTGCATTTTATGATGCAGAAGTATAGTTAACGTGATTTAGACGACGATGCGACTCGCAGCGAAGCAGTTTTATAAATGGGCAACGCGGAAAAGCCCAATCAACGAGCTTTCAAAAGCCTATTTTTCACCTTCGATACTTCGAAACAATGCCGCTTCAGAAAAGTTGGAAAGTGGGCTCGCCTTCGATGTTGACGGCCTTCAATTCGGCAACATAGTTCTGCGCCCCAGAAATAAATATTGAAAAGTTCATTACCTAATTTCAGTTAACTAATCGCTTCTTGATTGCACTCTATCATGTATATAATATCCGCACCTGTGCAGACAACATCGAACTGTCTTTCACAGTTTGTAAATAAAATCTGTAAAGATAAAACAAAAGGGCTTCATATATCTCCAGTGGTATCAAGATTAATATAAGTAAGAAATGCTTATCGCTGGCGGATCAATTGCCGCTATGCCCAATGGCGACGCTGACCATTGGCGGCGCTGACTAGTGGCACAGGGACGAAATAATAAAGCGACAAAAGAATGGTTCTAAAAAAACGACCCAAGGAACATAAATCGAGGAGGAGGGAACGGGACAGTTAGAGTCCTTGCCTTTCATCACAGCTTTGAACGCCATTTGAAACATCTTACTCAACGACATTCGGCATAACGCTGCGAAGAATTATCCGTTCTGAAAAAAAAACAAAACAAAAACAGCTTACTGCGACGTGCCCCATCATTCTTACTAACTGCAGGGCCGGAAACGGGTTGCAGCTGGGCCAGCTTGCTGCGTTCAGATGATTCCATGAAAATCGTTTTGATAGAGTGAATTTTATTGTCTGTTTGGAGAAGAATGAACTTTTCGCTGTACCAGACCTCTCGACCGTGCTCTATAAAACTTTAATTTGCTCACAGATCGCACCAGCAGAAAAAACCGCTGGCGACTCCGTCAGTGCTCTCGTGATGTGCACGTGAAGTACGCGATTTTCGTCTCACGATAGCTAGCTTGACCATCGGCCCCAGCTGTTACTCAAGCCAACATGAGGAGGCCAGGCGCAGAGTTTCTTCTTATCACCGTGCTTCTAACACAATAGATATCAGCCAGTCCATGTGATACGAAAGGCACGAAAAGGATCAATTTCCTTGCTGCTCGAAGGCGCGGCGACAATGACGGCTGCACTGCGCAGGCCGCACAAGAGGTGCAGAGCGCGTGGTTCCATTCATGGCTGCACGTTTGGACGGCCCATATTTCTAGGTCCCGAAAACGATTGTCGGTGCTTGCGGGTGCTTTCTGGGGAACACTCTCGGAATCTGCTTGAGGATGCTACGGTACAGCCAGAACAAAGTATTTGCATGGCTGGCTGAAATTTTGACTTACTACACCAATAGGCGATAAAGAGTGCATGTGCGCGCAGGGTGTTCCAAATTTGCCTTTCGCGATTTAAAAAAAGCGATGAGCTGTACGCGAAAGCCGCTATTGGATGCATGTACGCATTATGCGACCAGCCCGCACACGATAAGGATGCAAATCAGGGCTGAATGCACGACGATTTCGATGCTATAGACCATGTTGCTGCAAGCAATCGGCGTTGATAATTAATCTCTTAATTAGCTAATACTAATTAATAGGCTTCTAGTCACTGCATCTATAGCATGGATATTTATAATGGCAACTAGGCGGCAATCCCATTCGTAGATTATTTATTTAATAGAATTCTGATATTACGCCCGCGTTCCGAGCTATTCCTCTCCTAGTTTCAGACTCAGTCCAAGTAATTAAGTCGTACGTAACAGTTTCGTGGCACCATGGACAAGTTTTGCACCGATAATCACTCTTACATGCATAATAACGTCTAATGAGTTGCAGATTTGGAGGCGAATATCTCGGAACACGGGGGTGCTACGGGAATTCCATTAAATAGAGTAGTCTATGTACGACCGCCTCCGAGTTTCCAATATAAACATGCACGCTAACAGCAGTACCCTACAGGTTTATTCAATGAATTTTGTTAATTAAGACACTGACTACAACAGTTACCCTCTCAATTTGTGTCTGAGTGGTCACATATATAACTTATGTGCAAAAAAAAAACGCCTTTCATGTACTGCTTATTGGTTGTTTCTAAAACGTCCTGAAAGAATAATTTTGAACACTCTGTATACATGTATACATGCCTTCAAAAGCCTTTGAAACTAATAAAAGCATAGCTAGAATTTTTACGCATTTGATGATGATTATTTAAATTTCAACGGCGCGAGGGCAACTTGGCCAAAGAGCGACATGATTAACGTGTTTGGTCTGCACAAGGTGGGGTCGAATACCTTTGTTTACAAGCATTTCATTCCAGACAAAGCTGAACACCTGGTCAAAGAGAGTTTTTGTCCACTGAAAAACTGGTGGGCGCCCGGCCGTATATATACCGCGAATCGAACCCTGAACCTCCCGCATTAGAGGCGGATGCTCAAGTTACTCTAGTAAGATACAACTTAAAAAAAAATTATGTTGGCAGCATTAGGCCACGGTCCGCGGCGTCCTGGCTAGTCACTACAGTAAACGAAATCAGCTTTTTAATGTCTGACTTTATTAAACAAGCCATGTATAAAAATTCTAGAGGTTACAATTGTTTCTTGTGATGTTTCTTTTTCAGGTACCAAGAAAAGTTTCAACAACGGGCTACTTTTTTTTTTTGTTGCGGAGGAATTCTGTGCGGCTGTCCTGAGCGTGGGCGGAGCTTCACTGCAGACTTAAGTTGTATTCGACTATATAGGCTGCGGACCGCGCTGTACCTATTGTCATTTTAATGCGGGAATGGATTTAACGGTTACGTCTTCACTTCTCCTTCTCCGCACATATTTGTCCGTCCGTCTGTCCGTCCACACCAATAGAAAACTGGCGAAAATAAAATGCAGGTTTGAGCAGGATTCAAAGTCATCCCTGCTCTGGGCCCAACCGGAAGTGTGCTTGACTGACTCCTCTGACTACTCCATGCACCAGCGGGCAAAGCTGGCCCAGAAAAGTGGTGCCGACAGCGCGCTGACACCTTGCAGTTCTCACTGTGAACAGAACACTTTTTTTTTTCAGAACGGTCGGAATTTACTCTCTGCATACTGCTCGAAACTTGGAGCAGAAAATAAGAATCTGCAATTGGTATACCCGGGTTCAAGACGATTGTGAAACATATTTATATTCACAGCATAACTTGGATTTCTAACTGTAGTAAGTGTATACTCCAGCATAACTTGGATTTCTAACTGTAGTAAGTGTATACTCCAGCATAACTTGGATTTATAACTGTAGTAAGTGTATACTCACCGACGTTTGAGCAGCAATCCTTGAAGCTCGGTTTTGAATTTTCTGGCTCGGAGTGCACCGTTTTTCGTGGGTTCCGTTACCAGTCACTCATGAGCGCGAACGTGCACAATGCTACATCTGGAATCTTAAAATATCGCAACAGACAACTCCTTCTATTTCGTAACTATGAAGATGACCGCAGTAAAGCCCCGAGAAAAGTAATATCAGTGCAACAGCCACTCTCCGCAACCGCCTTGACCGGCATTCCCAAGAGAGAGAGATACTCAAGGGGTGCTACCTGGCAGCTAGCGCGACGTAGCGTGTCGTCCGCCGTGTCCGTAGTCGCTGTTGCAGGCGCCGTATAGTTACATCCGCAGTATACTGCTGCGATGGTTTTGAGCGTCTCGGCGTAAATGCTTAATGCCTGGCTTGCAACAATGCGATTAACTGGGTACGCCCGTGATCTGCGTGGAGTAGAAAAGAGTAGATATCTCGAAAAGGTTAAACTGAGCGGAAACTCCGATCCGTATAAGACTACGGAGACTCCGGCGTGGTGAGGGGTGTGGGACTGTCGCCGTGTGTTGAACTAGCGGACATCAAAGACTATCTTTATCTTGTGCCCGGCAAGTTTTGTGACCAGAGACGAACTTTAACCTTACAAATCCATGGAAGCAAGCGCATTTTATGACGAACAGGCAGGTAGTACAAGAGCCATATATAGCCCCATAAAGTACCATAGTCAGCCACCACTATAGCTACCCCCACCCCCTCCCCCCTAGTCCTGTGGCGCCATCTGCCCAATAAATATTCTTGAATTGAGCTTAAAGGCGCAACCTCTGGGACAGAGGCTTTGGAGGTGACAAGAACGCGTCACCAATCAGCAATGACGTGAGCTGAGACTCGGCATCCTGAAATTGACCGGGCGCGGCATGCGCGAAAACGTTGACAGCACCTAGAACATGGCAACTAATATCTGCCGCCGTGTGATTATGCGGACTCGAAGGGGGATCACTCTGACGGCCGAAAACGTAGTTCAACTGGAAAAAAAAAATTAACTCGTCGAAATTGCCTACATTTTCTAGGCCTCTGCGCCGAGTGTAACTGAGTTTTAGAAATCCTAAAAACTGACATGGATAGTACTTACGGTGAGTTACGCTCCTCTCAGTAAGTAAGGAGACTATCGGCAATAGTCAAAAAAGTTACCTATTCAGTATTAATAGCCAGCCTACTATACTTAGCACGGCTTAGCTGTATTCTGAAGTCCCTACACACCGCTAACAATGCTAAGCCGAAAAAAAAAAGCGCTCAAAAAGCCTACTTTTAAAAATTGCAGAGCATCTTAGGTGAAATATCCGGTATTTCGGTTGCTGCCGCAGGAGGCTATCTATACTTAAGTTCATCGTAACCTCTTCTTTCACGTTTAACCTACAACGCCTCAGTTCACATGAGCCACACACGTGGCGTACTTCTCGGCGTTGTTTAAAGCTCACTTTGGCGACAGAACGCGTATCCGTCATTGCTGAACGCGAGGGCAACGTACTGTCGGAGCATATCATCTCGTAAATGATTCCGCATCCCAAGTGAAACACGTGATAAGAGTGGTTATAAGCATTCCATACGGTACTTGCATTCCAACGATGCGACCCTATGAGTCTGTAGGGATAAAAAACTTGCATTCAAGCCGCATGCGCTATGCTCAGGTCGGCACCTTTTTACTAGGAGACAGCTCTCTGTGGGCATGGAAGCTGCGAACCCGAGATGCCGTCTTCCACAAGCGCGCTATTCGCATGCACGCAAGAGCCAAGGACACAGGCCTGTGAGCTTGCGCCGCGCGCTCGTACCCTGGTGCACTGCATAGCCACATAAAGCTGTCTCCTATCGATCTGAGATTTGGTTAAGCTCTATCAGAAACATGAAGATTCATGCCAAATGAAGCGCGTGTCTGGACAATTGGTAGGTGCCTGAATCACGGCGAAGGTCGGCGACGGTGGCGGCCACTGGAAGCGGACGGGCTGGAAGCCAGGAGAGCAAGAACCAGTCCGGCTGTGGTTCATGTCCACCGTCACCACTCCTGCATGGCAAGCTGCAGAGGCCTGGCGAAACATCTGGAGGGAACAGCCTGTTTTCGAGCCGTGGGCGCGGAAATCACACGTTTTTCACTCCATGTATACACCGCGGGCTATATACATAGGGCCCGAAACGAAAAAATAAATAAAGATGCGCTAAAGTTTATGGGAGTTTAACGTACCAAAGCGTCTCAGGCTATGAGGGACGTCGTAGTGGAGGGCTCCGGAAATTTAGACCACGTGGGGTTCTGTAACGTGCACTGACATCGCACAGCTCACGGGCCTCTAGAATTTCGCCTCCATCGAAATTCGACCTCCGCGGCCGGGATCGGACCCACGTCTTTCGTCAGCAGCCGAGCGCCATAACCACTGAGCCACCATGGCGCGGCAACTTCTTACGTGCAGAGAATGCAAAGGCATTTCAAGTTCCGTTGCCTCCTCTGTTTTTTCGTAATGTAATTAATAAGTGATGGTAATTACCTAGCATGTCAATTAACAGCCATATGACGTATCATTGATCAATAATTAATAATTAGTCATTGGTAATTAGCTATTCATAGTGATTTTTATTAATTATTAATCAATTAATATCATTAATTTAATATTCGTTCAGTTCTAGGAAGTTATTAGTAATTCATCAATTTCGTGAATTAATCGTACTAATTAGCGAAATTAATTGCCTCTTTATTTAATTCAATATTTCATTTAGTAACTCTGTCATTTAAACTTTCGATTCAATCATTATTAATCATTACAAATCATCATTACACTCTTACTGGATGATCGAGAGTTCAAGAAAAATACAACGTCAAGAAAAATATAACAAACAGCTCTACACAAGTATGAGAATCAAACGATCGTGCCCACGAAAACCCTTAACAATCGAAAACTATACAATTGCATGAGGAGTGATGCCAGATGACCAACGTGGAAAAAATGTCAAGAATGAAGTTTGAAGACCAAAGCCGCGTCAAAGGTACAAAAGGCGAAAGGCGTGATGAGTGCTAAAACCTTTAACAACCGGAACCGGTCAACCAGCAACCATATGAATGATATCCTATGACCAACAAGAAACATGTAAAAATAAAAAAAAGTGGAAAAGTGAAAAAGAGGCTCGGACCAAAGTCTGCGTCAAAGGCATAAAATGCGAACAGGAATCCGCGCAAGCAACGGCGCATCGTAAGAAAGAACCGAAGGGAGTGCACGACAAAGCGATAAACCTACAAAAATCATTCTAGCAAAGTGAACTCGTCGTCGCTAAGCGTAATGGATGGCTTGCTGACGCATCTTCTCTCTTCTTTCCTGATATAATAGGCTTCCACCACCCCTCTCTCGAATCTGTCCTTTCCACTCCTCAAGAAGATAGTTTCGTCCAACTCAGGACGGCAATTCCTGCAAGCTTTGCAGTGATCCACTAGGAAGCTTCGTTCATTATTTCGCAGATTTCGGCAGTGCTCGCTGCCACGCTCATTCAAACAACGACCTGTTTGGCCAATGTAGATGAGCCCGCAGCTTAAGGGAATTTGGTAAACAACCCGAGTTATGCAATGTGTGAACTTGTTTCGATGTTTCACACTACAATCCGGTTGTTTTTCTCGGTTATTCATGGCGCAAAGCCTGGACAGTTTGCATAGGGCTGAGAATGCGACCTGAACGTTATGTCTGCCTGCTACTTTCTTAAGGTTGTGCGAAACCTTGTGGATGTGCGGTATTACCGCCACACGGTTGCGCGAAACCGGATCTCTGCTTTGAGGACCTTGCTTCAACTTCTGCAGAATGGCTTCACACACGGAATAAACCATACAAGAGGGGTATCCTGCTTCTTTTAACCGCCGAACTTGAGCGCTGAAACATGACGAGACCATATGGGGGCATGATTTGTTCAAGGAGTTCGAAACAATCGCCCGCTTCACGAGCTTCGGCTGTGGTCTGACTAGACCACAGCCACGGGTCTCAGTTTCACCAAAGAGGCCCCGACAAATGGTGAACTCCAGTTCTTGGATCTTAGGATGCGGTTTCTTAAAGGGGCTCTGAAACGCCTTCCGAGGAGAGCACATTAACTCACTTAATCACTGCACTGTGTTGCAATGAAAACCAGAGCCAAATAATACTATTCTACACGCAGCAGACGACCCACAATCACGCGTCAAAGTTTGCGAGCCCTTCCCGGCGACTTTTTCATGCTCGCACCCTCCTCCGTCGCTCGCATCTACGTATACATGTTGAGAGGTGGCCATTGGTTAGGTTCTTGCAGACGTCAGGCAACTACCGTGGCTGCGGCCGATAAGCCGCTTAGCTCCGGCGGGTCGGGAAGCTCCGCTCCCAGAGGGGGGTCGGCGAAGGAGCGCTTACCTTCCAGCGTGCAAAAAGTGACGAGAGGAGAGAGAAAGGCGCGAAGACGCTGAAATTCAAATTTTAACTACAGATAACTCAGCTTCTACAAAGCGCACTTAACAATCCTTGCTGGGCACTATACGTGAAGCGGCGTGCTTCAATATCCCAGGCATGCCGCAACTTTATTAGAGCCCCCTTCACAGCCCCTTTAAAGTTGCTTGTGTCGGATGTATAATCCGCGTTGTAAGAAAGGTTTGTCTGTGACAGTGCCTGTCTAAGTCATGGATCATACTTTGCAGTTCATCTCCTGAGTATCTCAGCAAGGCAATGTCATCAGCGAAACGCAGATTACTAAGGTAATATCCATTAACTCGTATCCCCAACTGTACTCAATCCAGGATTCTGAATACCTCCTGTAAACAGGCGGTGAATGGCATATTGGTGAGATCGTGTCTCCCTGCTTGACACCCTTTCTTATTAGAATTTTATTGCTGACTTTATGTAGGACTATGGTAGCTGCGCACCCGCTATAGATATCTTCTAGTATTTTTACTTAAGGCCCTTCTACACCCTGATTCCCATTGCATGCATGACTGCTGAAGTTTCGACTGAGTCAAATGCTTTCTCGTCCTGTTATGCAAATACTAAAGGTAATGGTCCATTCTTCTGGTGTGTAGCAAAATCTTTCTCAGAAATTTTCCCCACCGCTCGCATCGAGCAGTTAACACTGCCTCAGGCAACCAATGGGGAACGCTTTTGACGATAGCATCAGCGTTAATAACAAAAAAAAAACGCAAGTCTATTCACGGGAGATCTACGGATGTATTGATGGCTATAGTGAAATATTACAATATATGAAGAAAAAAAATGCGTTCATAAACTCTTTCCCATTCAGAAATGTTTTTGTCCAGAATTGTTGGGTATTACATCACGACACACCGCAGATGCAGCGCTAATGCTCTGCACGTGCACTGGAGAGAGAGGGAATGCGGTGGCGAAAGGGGAAAGCGCGCAGTGGGTACTAACCAGTTTCTATTTTTTCTGCCAGACATGATGCTCCCCGTCAGGAGCACATGCGGCGCCGCGCAGCGGTGCTAACATTTTGCGGTGCGCTGACGAATAATGGCATGCCGATCGCTCGTGCGCTTTTCACAACCTCAGTAAATATCATTTCATGGTCCGTTAACAGAGACGCACACTTTCCTTGGATTCCGTACATGTGCCTTCACTGCAATGAAGGCACTCGTGCTGGGGCCATAATTCAATGTGAATCAGCGCGTACAACGGATGTCACTCTTTCCACATTACGCAGTGTGGTGTAAACGCTGTAAATTTCTGATGATGATGATAGTGGGTTTTTATGGCGTAAGCTTCTGTGGCTAAAGAGCGCCATGGCAGAAGGTATTTTTCTTCTACTCAAGGTGGGGGTCAACGACCCATTTCCTAAGCATTTCACCTCAGATAAGCCGAGACCCAGACCAGGGGAAATGTTGTACCCATTGCATCACCGGTGGGTACCCGGCGGCTACTGGGGATCGAACCCCGCACCTCCCGCATGCGAGGCGGATGCTCAGACCACTAGGCGACCGCTGCGGTCGGTAAATTTCTATCTGTGAAATGTGTGGGCACAGCTGCGGATGTTATCGTGCAGCGTCCCGAGCGCTTGCTTCCTGTGTTCAACTCACCACATGTTTGCGGGCCATCCTTCCACAGAATATGAGTGCGGGCCGACGTCTTCTGGATACTTCGCACACTACAAAGGAATGTGGGAACTACAGCCCTCGTTATAAAAGGCAGAGAGGCAGAACCGCCAAATGGCAGAGGCTAGAGCTCCATGTCGGCATTGGGTTTTGTTATTAGGCTTCGGGACGGAACGCGTATCACGAGTTGGTTGGTAACAACTTTATTGGAGCCACTTTTGTGGATTATAGGTGAGGGTGGGTGAAGGGTGAAGGGGATGAGCAGGACGGCGACGGACCCTCGGGCCGCTCTAGATGACCGGGCACTGCTGGGCCGCGGCGACCTTCAAGGCCGAGCCCACGATGCGAAGCTGTAGCTGAAGTGAGCTGCGCAGAGCAGCTTCCCATCGCTCCTGTTATTCTACCCCTCGAAAGGCTTTGCGGTGAAAATGTCGCGACTACGAACCGTTTTGTCGCGGATGCGAGGTCCTCGCCTCGAATACCACCTCCATTTCCCTCCGCTCATGGTCTCGGCTTGTAGCCGAGTGTCTCGCACGTGCTTTGCTACTTCCGTTTTGAGTATTTAGGACGAAATTATTCGGTTGAGGTGATTTCCACGAAGCGCAACTACAATTAACATTACAGTTCATGAGACGCGTTCTAACATGGCCGAATTCAAATCACCCGAGAGAACTCGATAGGGTCGAGGAGCGGATTTATGGGAAGCGCTAGGAAGTTGGGTTTGGCAATTCAAGGCCACCTCTGGCGATTATAGACACCCAAATTTTGGTTGCATGACAACGAATGAAGCAACGATATGCCGTTTTTTTTTTTTTCACGCCACACGTGTCGTGCACTGAACGTTGACGTCGAAGTAATCGTTCGGCTGTTGAAACCGAAGCCGGAACAGCGTGAAGAAAGTCAATTATAAATTATTTAGTGGTCTTAGGCGAATACCACGTGATGACCCACAGATACTAATCTATAGCGTACCATTACAAAGAAGTACACGCAACCACAATTTGGTGCCTATAATTCTTTAAAGGCCATTAACGGAAACAGGAAGCTCCAATGAACTTACCATTCGGGAACACTGCCGGCGTTTTTTGAAGCACCTGATTGAAGCATCCGATTTCCTCCCTTATTCGACGATTTCCTCCCTCCACGTAACGCGGGCGGTTTTACGTCATTTGTATGGCGTCTACACCTTCGAGCCGTGGGTGAATAATAATAATAATAATAATTGGTTTTTTTGGGGAAAGGAAATGGCGCAGTATAAAAGTGAAAACTGAAACGCTAGGCCCGCCGATCAAACTGCCTTTATTACATTTATTTACAGACTGCGCCATCATACTTCTTGCCATATAGCTCACTGGCTCAATATGCAATCCTTCACATTGTGAAGCCGTATTCATTTGTAGGGCCCGTTTAAACCCGCCAAAGCAAAAGGAAACGTCTGTGCAGGCAAGCATATGCGTCAGACATGGCGCTAATTAAGTTAAATTAATTTAATTGCTTTTCCCGGTAAGATCTTGCTGTGAATTACTTTTCTGCAGTAGTATTTCGGTAATGTGATGCATTACTACGGGCCAGTGATTTCGGAGCAAAAGTATTTAATTACTCTCGAAATTTAGTTGGAAATGGAACACTGCGACTTCTTGTGTCGGCAGTTCTGGACTCTCGTTCTTCTGGCCGGACTCCTTAATGAAAGAGGGAACAAAGCGTTGGAAGACTGCGCCGCCAAGCCAGAGAAACTATACACGAGGGGCAACATGCGTGCAGGCGAAATCCGTCACTTTGGCACTGAGTGCGACGAAGCCAAAGACGTATATAGCTTGCGGGACTGCATACGCACGCATACGCACCAAGGGGCCGGCAGCTCCGCGCCAAGCTGCGTTCCATACCATTCCACACACGCACAGAAGCGCTGCGAGAACGCAGGAATTCCGCCCTGGCGCCGAGTTCAGGGCTTAAAGTCAGGGACCAGTATCGACAAGGGATCTGATGAGACCCCCCGCACTGTAGAATGTAGGGACTACATGAGCCCGAAGCAGGCAACCATTTTTTTTCATTCTTCTTGTCAGTAGCGGTGAGAACATTTCTGCTCTATCGTTACAAATATTTCAGCGTGATTTTTAGTAAGAATCATTAACGTGTTCTCTTGACCCCGAAACGGAGAAATACAAAAAGGCGGCAGCACTTGCAAAGGCTGGGAGAAGAAGGGAAAGGCCTGCCGTCACGCCACGAGCCAGTCCAGAGCTGGCCACTCAGCTCCAAGGCTACACAACAACACACAACACAGCAACGAGCACCGCCTTTAAAAATGATTTCGCCTCTTTGCATAAAACGACGTGCAAAATACGCTGCCAGCCGCTTTCTCTATCTTCCTTTTTATTTCCCTTTCCACGCGTGCTCAAATCACTAGAGCCCCCCCCCCCCCCCCCCCCCCCCTCGATGGAGCCAGACTTTAAGCACTGACCGAGTCTCACAAAGGAAAGCTGTGTACCTTCCAGCACTGCGTACACTAACACACAACGAGAGAGGTCTTGTGTAACTGATCGGCAGTTCTAGTCGGAATCGTGCAGGACCGTTCGTCAGTCCACCAATCCGCCAACACCTCGTTGGTCTCGTTGTCGCCTTGTGCTGGGGTAAACGAGGAGGGAGGGGGACGAATGGATGGATGATAGCAGCGTCCACTTTGAAACGGGGTGGTGGCAGGTGCAACCGTGCTCGATATTCTTTTACTTTACATTTATTTCACCATTCTCCCAAATTTAACTGTATTGTCTATAAATTCATCATTTTTCTTAAAGTATAAGTTTTATTGATTTTAAGTTTGAGCCACCAATTTTTTTTTCATAACGTCTACCACAGTTTTAAACACAACAGCGCGCAGTTTGACAGGGACAACGAGGGAGACACAGACGAGCGCTCGTCTGTGTCGTGTCTCCCTCGTTGTCTCTGTCAAACTGCGCGCTGTTCTGTTTAAAATGACTTACCAACTCGTCCAAGCATCCGTCTACCACAGCTCTTTTCATAACGTCTACCACAGATTCGTTCACATTACCTTTGTTACCATAAACCCAGGCCAGTGACTGTGCCTGCATCGACATCTGGATGGATACTGCCACATTCTGGTAAAACATGCTCCAATGTTTCTACGGATTTACCAAACACATCATATGTGTCATACTCGTGGTTGAATTTCTTTTCGTAGCTTCGCGTATTAAGACACATTTATCTCTCTTCAAAAAATAGGGCGTTGTTTCTTGACTTATCATGGATCGATTCGTTCCTGATTTGCCTTTTCCATTTTCTATACACGTCTAGAGTCTGCTTTTTCGCCATTTAAATAGTTCAGTTCTTACACTGTGCATTTTTTATCTCTCCTTTAAAGTTCCCGTCCTGGTCTCTTGCATACTAAATGCCTAGTCCTTTATCTCCACTGTGAGTCTTTATGTGAAAGCATTCAAGTGCCTTAGCTGCCCAACTATTGTGGTCTAATTTCATCAAGCGTTCATGATATATTCTACTAAGCCTCCCGTGCTACGAACGGTGTCCATGCCTCCTGCTCTACCTCATTTATGGTTTTGCCACGTAGTACTGATCTACTAAAAGTTCTCTGATTTATTTCTAATCACGACTGAAGGTCTGCCCTTAGACACAAAACCGCATTCCCAAAACTAAACCGTGGCACCGTTATTCCTTCTAAATACCTCTCAGTACTGCATACCTGTTGTACGAAATGCTCTGTTCATTATCACGGCATCATCTCTTCGCACTTTCTCTCTAATAGTCATTTCGCGTTTTTTCATGTATGTCTGACCTTCGTTTACCTGTACCGCTAGATATTTGTATCCTGCCAGCATGGGTATCTCAGGTTTTTGCACTAAAGCACCTGATCTGTGCAGTTATTAAATACCATCAAACTGGTCAGTTTGAGCACATGGCTAAAGAATCCCCAGGCGGAAACTTCTTGCACTGGTTCGTAGGCCGCCTACGCCTGCTAAAGCCGACGCTGACGAGTCTGGTACAAATTTACTGCCGTCATGTCTACGAGGCCGTGGGCATGTATACGTGGCATGCATGCGTCATGTCTACGAGGCCATGGGTCTGTACACGTGGCATGCATGCATGCATGCCACGTATACAGGCCCACGGCCTCGTAGACATGACGGCAGTAAATTTCTGGTAGAACATGCTCCAATGTTTCTACGGATTTGCCACATCACATCATAAATGACACTGCACCGAACCCGGCGGCAGCGTGTTGGGTCGACGTTCGAGTCTTTACGGTTTATAGTGGTTTAACGTCCAAAAGCGACTCAGGCTGTGAGGGACGCCGTAGTGAAGGGATCCGGGAATATCGACCACCTGGCGTTCTTTAACGTGCACTGACATCGCACAGTACACGTGCTTCTAGAATTTCGCCTCCATCGAAATTCGACCGCCGCCGACGGGATCGAACCCGCGTCTTTCGGGTCAGCAGCCGAGCGCCATAACCATGCACTGAGCCACCGCGGTGGCGACGTTCGAGTCGGCAGATAGCACATTTCAGAAATAAACGAGACGGAACGCGCGCCTCGCATTCTTAGGCATGGTACGCCTGCTGAGGCGGTGCACAGCGCATTCTGGAGATTAGCGAGGCGAGTATCGGTATATAGAATTTACTGCGCCGGCGCGACCGTCGTGAGACGAGAAGTTGATGGGCTTGGGCTTTAGGAGAGACACGAAGAAAGTAAAACTTATGGGTTATGGGGGCTTAACGTCCCAAAGCGACTCAGGCTATGAGGGACGCCATAGTGAAGGGCTCCAGGAATTTCGATCACCTGGGGTTTTTTAACGTGCACTGACACCGCACAGCATACGGGCCTCTAGAATTTCGCCTCCATCGAAATTCAGCCGCCACGGCCGGGATCGAACCCGCGTCTTTCGGGTCAGCAGCCGAGCGCCATAACCACTGAGCCACCGCGGCGGGAAAACTTATGGTTTATGGTTTATAGAGGTTTAACGTCCCAAAGCAACTAACGCCGAAGGGAAAGCTTAGGAGAGGCCCTCGCTATCCGAGCTGCACGCCAGAAAGTGTGCCGGAAGTCACGCGCTTTTTCAAGGACCACTGGGAGTCCTGCTGCATTGTCTGCTGCGCATGCGCAAGCGCGCTGAATGGCGGCCAAGTAGAGAGGGGGGGGGGGGGTCGCAGGGGAGAGCCGGCTTCAAAAAATGTGACGTAACCACCTCTCCTTAGTTCTTTCCTTCCTCCATGTATCTGCATGACAATAAACGTGCCGGAAGTCACGTGCTTTAGCAAAGGCTACTGTAGTCTTAAATTGTAAGCAATGGCGCAGCCAGTATATTAATGTTTGGCGCAGCGGCCTCGTCTGCTTCACTGCCGGCTGCGCATGCGCAAGCGCGCTGAGAGGGCGGCCAACTAGAGAGGGTGGGTCCTTGCATTCCAGCTCAAATAAATGTGACCTAACGGCCTCTCCTAAATTCTTGTCTCCCTCCATGAGGGAAGACAACCTGGGCCAGAGGGCGCTGCTGACGTCAGTGAACTAAATCCCCTAGATATTGAAAGTAGCGCATTTTTGTGAACTTTGCCGCCGCGCCGCGGACTCGAGCACATCCTACTCGACCGACTCTCTGCTCGGCGCTTTTCTGAACGGTGACTGGCCGCTCCGGTCGTCGCCCAGGCAACGCGCGGGAAAGGATCGTTTTCTGTGTTTTCGTCGGCGCCATGCGCGGGTCGTCTGCCTCCGCTGCTGGTCCAGCTCCATTGGGTTACACGCTGACAATTCGAACTCTACTTTTAGTGCTGCGTTATGCCCGGTTGAGGTGCATTTCAGTGCACAAGCCGGAGTGAAAATGGCGTTTTGCTGTTCGCGATTGCTCGAGGAAAGTATTGACATCAGCCGAAGAAAAAGTGGGTGCACAACATCGCCCTTAAGGAGTTTGTTCCGACAAAGCACACCGTCCTCGGCGAAGCACTGCGCATTTCGTGGTACCTAAACTAGTGTGCATACTTAAAACTTATTGCGAGATCACCAGGAAGCTGATAATCTCGCTTAATTTGGTGATCATTGTGCATAGTTTCACATGCTAATCTTTCCATTTGATGAGATTGCTCTGTTTGTTCTATTCGCGTCTGCTGGCGTGCGCATTACGCCTATTATATCCACTTTATTTCCGAATCTCAGTGTGGGTTTCCGCGAAAAACATTTGCATCGTCAACGTTAATTTCTTTTTGTACTAAATACGCGTGCTTCTGGCCTGGTGTAAAATAGAAAACATGTTGATTTTCGTAGCATGTACGGCAGTCTCTCTCCCGTGTGCCCCAGATCTCCAGCGTGGTAGCTTTAACGACGTTATACCATCCTTTGTCTACAGATTATAGGGGATGTTAATCTTTAGAGCGATTAAGGCGTTCGTTCCAACGTCGGGACTGCGCGCAACTCCACCGCGATTCCGAGATCTAATGTCACCTGAGGAGCGAGTCACAGAAAAGGTGCGTTTTAGAGCGAGCTTTGACTTGTCGAAGGAGAAATTGTTATGGCATACTGCATTGAATGGTGTTTTCAAAATATCATCAGATTCTTTAACTCCGCAGTTCACAAGATAGTACGGAATTTCCGTGAGACTCATCAGTCACGGAATGATCGCGATTTACAGTGCTGAATATTGATTCAGCAGGGGCATCTGAAGCATTCCTTGAATGCATCCGAGGGATTAGCGTAGATGAGTCATCAAGAGAATATCATATCTTTCCATCACTTAATAAAGTCTTCTGTTGGCACCAGCAATCACCCAAAAATTTTAAGCCAAGCCCTTGGCCACGCTCGCTTCTGCAGTAGTTAATAAATTTAACGAAAAAAACCAGAAAATAAAATTCTTCTCTTTCAAGCAGCCGTGAAATTTGCAACGACCAGGCAATAAAGCCGCGGCGTGTGCACCACTCTGGGGAGCCAAGCTTAAGGTTTTCAGTCTGAAACCTGCTAAAAAATGCGTAACGCGCATTAAAAAAAAAATTCCCAGCATTTTTGCAGCCACTCACTCACTTGTTAAACGACATCTTTACTTTAATCACCGCAATTTACATTTAGCGGAGCGTCATTGTACTGAAAAATATTGAATATACAAAAGTAACGCAAATCTTGTGCTAATAAAAACTGCCGTATTGAGGAGGACGGAGTGCGCTTTGATACTGTTCACGCCGCAAGCGCTCACGCTTAGTGATTTCATTGCTCGAACGAGAAAGCGATAAATGTGGCTCGCGGTAGAGTCACGTATGTCGCATCACTTTGTAGTGGTTGTGTTTAATACCAGAGCGTGAAAAAAAGCGCACACTTCGGCACGCTCACGTGTGCCAGCGAACACATCGGGCAGGCGAGCGCGCGATGGCCTGCGAAGCGTGCCGTGCGCAGCGCGCACAGCCGGCGGGCGATGATAATCGAGGAGGAAAACGCGGGAGCGTAGGAGAGAGTCGACACTTTAAATATCAAGGGGTTTTACAGCGAACAGCGATGCCACGTAATTGATAGGGCAGGCCGACTATACTACGTTTCATACATCAGGTGCAACGCTGTGAAAGGTACCGAACTAATACAAGTGAAAACATCAAAGGAGACGTGTTACTCCGTGCTTGTTCTGTGGCCGAGTGGTCTAAGTCACGAGAAAGCGACAGCGTGTCGTCAGCAATAAGACTGGATTTAAACAAGCTCATGATGATGTAATAAGCCTGCAGGCAAAGCATACACAATCGAGTTCGCTTATAACGAACCTGACGGTTACGCGGACAGCGTTCGTTGTATCCGAAGTTCGTAGTAAATTAACTTCATTTATTACTGCAAAAAATACCAAGTGCAACAAAAGCGGCGTTTATTTCTTTTAAAAAAGCGAGTTATGTGCGTCTATTTCTTCAAAGCAAACCCTATAGCGGCACTTTCCAAGCTCACGAGAGCGATCATGTTCTCGCGCCGAGACCTTTGCTGCTAACAATCTGATTCAGGTATGCTATATAACTAATAGCAGTTGAAGCGTTAACGGCATGCTGGTGGCAAGTCGTCCTTCCTAATCAGATTCCTGCTGGTCGGAGAGTGCTCGTACTTCGCGTACACTGGCTTCGCAGCATTTCTTTGCGACGTCGACGTGCGTACCAATTAACGAAGCCATCCCAGGAGACACCCGCCCAGCCATGCATACACGACGCCTTGGCGCAAATCAGCATGCCTCTGATCGCATGTGCTTTCGATAGCATCGTTTGTCGTTTGTGGGCCCACTCAGCGACGAAGGTAGACCAGCGTACGTGCGCACAGAACTTATCAGCGACATTAGATACCTTTAGTATAGGGTGACCCTATTCTAAAAGTCCCTAATGTCTGCGGTCTACACGTTGTCTGCACGAAGTAGCAGCCCAAACTTTCGAGTAGAACTTGTCGGGCTAGTTGGCTCATTATAGATGCGAAAAGAAGAAGAGGCAAAGACGCACACAAACGCAGACTAACAACTATACGTGAAGGAATACAAGGCATGCACAGTTTTCTCAACTTTTATAGTTTTATATATTACCGGTACTCACCTATATGGGGCATAAATGTGGAGGGTAACGAAAAGGGTACAACTGAAGTTAAGGACAACGCAGCGAGGTATGAAAAGGAAACGTTAAGAGACCGGAAGAGGGCAGAGTGGGTGAGAGAACAAACGCGTGTTAATGACATCCTAGTCGAAATCAAGAGGAATAAATGGTCTTGGGCAGGGCATGTACTGCGAAGGCAAGATAACCGCTGGTCCTTAAGGGTAACAGAGTGGGTTCCAAGAGAAGGGAAGCGTAGCAGGGGGTGGCAGAAGGTTAGGTGGGCGGATGAGATTAGGAAGTTTGCGAGGACAGGGTGGCCGCAGCTGGCACAGGACAGAGTTAATTCGAGAGACATGGCAGACGCCTTCACTCTGCAGTGAGCGTAGTCAGGCTGATGATGACATTGCCACTGCTAGAAGGATTGATGTCTCTTGTAATGCCTGCTATACGGCTTGAGCTATTGTACGCAGAGTTCCAAGGGTTGCTGCTGAATAAACGACTGTTCGCTTATCGACACTGATCAGCGTAAGGTTGAACCTCCAGCACTGCAGTGGACGCTTAGGTTTTTCTTTGCCCGGTTGTGTGCATATTAGAGCTCTGCACTGGCCGTAATTATTTCGTAGGACCGGGCTCGGAGCCGGCAGGGCCTTATACCATTGCCCGCCCGAGGAAACTGGCCTGCTTGGCCCAACCTCCGAACAGCAGTCTCAGTTCAAGCCTGGAAGCGACGAGAAAAACAAGCGTGCTTTTCGGTAACAGAGGTTCTTGTTTCTATCATGTATTTGAAGCAACCCTGAGTCACAAATCAAGCATGTGGTTTTTTTTTTTGTATTCATAGCATGGGACATGGTGACACATCGACGCCCAAGGAGATAGCCGGAATGGTCATATGCAATATTTTAATCTTCTCCAGAAATGCTCGTTTCGTGCTTATGTAGACGAAACGTGGTGAGAACTTTCGGCCGTGAATATGAAATGGCAACCAAACTACTTGGCGCTCCCTTGTTCATTGGTTGGACGTGCAGCCTGAACTTAATTCTTCCTGAATAAACAGCGCGAAGAAAGACGAGCACAAAAGACAAGAAAGCGAACGACACGGCGCTGTGTCGTCTTGTCTTTCTTGGCTTTCTTGTCTTTTGTGCTCGTCTTTGTTCGCGCTGTTTATTCAAGATGCTTAACCAACTAGCCCGCCAAAACGTGTTAATTCTTCCATATTCGGGACATGGATTCAAGCTGTAGTGACTCTGAGTATTGTAAGTTTTTCGCTCGAGAAAGAGAAACTACGAATGAAAAGCACTGG